>NC_056743.1:11268417-11330917 GCF_019279795.1 Protopterus annectens
AGGTGGTCCACACAGCCTACCTGGACCTTGCAAAAGCCTTCGATACAATACCCCACTCGGGCATTATAGATAAGCTCACCAGCTTAAATATAAACCCCTATGTCACTAGATGGGTTGCAAACTGGCTCAAGGACAGAACCCACATGGTTAGAATTGCTGGAACCATGTCAGACTCCAAACCAGTTACAAGTGGCATCCCACAAGGCTCAGTCCTGGGACCTCTCTTGTTCGGTATATATTTCTCGGAGGTACAGGCTAACATGGAAGGACTGCGCTGACCAAGTTCGCAGAGGACTGCAAACTGGGCGCCATAATTGACTCTCCAGCCGACACAAGCATCCTACAAAAGGGCCTCATAGAAACAGACAACTGGTGCCAGAGCCATGGCCTCAAGCTAAACGCCAAAAAGTGTATAGTCATCCCCTTTGACAAAAACAAAGTGCCCACAAATTACCACATAGGTGGTAATCCATTAAGTATGGAAGAAGTAACTGGGGACCTGGGTACCCAAGTTGATAGCAATCTCTCATTTGACAACCACGTGGCCAAAGTGGTTAGAAAAACATTTTATATAGCCCACCTAATCATGAAGGGATTCACATCTAGATCAGGGGAGGTCATCGTGCCTCTTTACTCATCCCTCATCAGGCCCATAATTGAGTACAATGCCCCTTTTGGGATGTACCTTACCAGACACCTGCAGCAATTGGAAAGACCCCAAAAGTACCTCACCAAGAGGATCAAAGGGCTCAAACAGATGCCATATGCTGCCCGGTTAAAGAAACTCCAGCTCTACTCAGTGACATACTGCCTGCTCAGAGGCGATCTATGCCTGACGTATAAAGCCATGTCCAACCCGGAATTAATGGACATGCTGCACCTCAAAAAATCCAAATTCCATCAAGCTACATGCTCGAGAGACTTGAACCTCAGCACTGAAATAAATAGGACATGCTGGAGGGACAGATTCATAACCCAGAGGCTCCCTTCACTCTGGAATAAAATCCCAGTCCAGGTTAGGCAGAGTCCCTCACTGACTCTCTTCAAGAGGAATCTTGATGAGTGGATGGGAGATTGTAGGTTTACCCCGGGTATCACTTCTGTGTCACTGTTAGACAGAGGCAGAGTATACTAACCTCAAAAAGGGGCATATCAAAATTCATTTAAAATGGGTGGCGAAAGCCAAACACATTCTGGCTAGGCTTATAAATGCCCTAGGGCAGATATATGAACATACATATCATTCTGGCTAGGCTTATAAATGCCCTAGGGCAGATATATGAACATACATATATATATACACATATATATATATGTGTATGTATTTGTGTGTATGTATATATATATATATATATATATATATATATATATATATATTATATATATATATATATATATATATATATATATATATATATATATATATATATATATATATATATTATACATATATATATATATATATATATATATATATATATATATATATATACACACATGCATACATGTGCCTCCCTGTAGGGGTTACTGTATACGTGGTAGTTCCTTTAGATTATTAAGGTTAATGGTTACTGGCAGTATTAGGGAAGGCGTGTAGGGGGTTCATCTCTTACAAACACGGGAACTGTCCCAAAGGAGAATGTATTTTTTGTAAGGAGGAATATCTGGGTGGGGATGCAACAGACCTTTACTCTCGATGAGGCTGTTTGTATGCATGCATATATTTGTATGTGTGTATATGTAGCGGGAGATGTAATAGATTGCATTACATACATCTGACAGTAGTGAATTGAGATGTCACTGGGGCTGTTTATTCCTTCATTTAATTAAAAGCAGCTATCTAAGCTGTACTCAGCATCTGTACTTGGTGGCTATATCTGTGTTTGGGGGTTGCAATGGATTGGATCGGACAGTAACAAAATTAAATAAATGACTTACCAATTATCCATTTATTCATTAATTTGTTCAGTCAGATATCTGACATGTACACAGTCAAATTTCAATTAAAGGGCATGTGTGCTTTTCTGGGAGGGATTGTAATGGATTGCATACATGCATCTGAAAACAAGGTGAAATATCTTACAGTGGCTGCTAATTGTGTATTTATTCATTTGGTCACATTCAGACATCTGCAAAGTGCACAGCTACTAAAATAGCTGTAAACAGTTTGGCACACCTGTGTGATTGACAGGATTTTGGTGGGTTACAGTGTATGTCTCAGAAGTAAGAAAATATATTATAAAGCTATTTTATGTATTTGTTCTTTCCTTTGATCACAATCTGCTAGTCAATGCATAGGCAGTCAGTAAATTGGCAGCACATCTAATAATAATAATAATTTTAAGTGAAAGACCAGCTCTGCTATACTTTTTAGTTGAATCTAGAACTGAAGCAACTGTTAAAAAAGAGGTAATTATTAGGACACAAATATTGCATGATAACTGTAAGAGTCAAGTCAGAGGCGATGAGAAAATATTGCATTTCCAAACTTTCTTCCCAATTTACAACAGTGGGAAGACGCATGTATTGCTCCCAAGTATGAAACTGTGTCAAGAAGGGTTAGGATCTTTGCTTGGAAGTGTTTACATAGGTATTTTATACCCAAGCAGACGTCAAAGAATTCTTCCTCCGGTACATAGCAAATTTCGGAGGTGTGATGGAGAAGAAAATGGTAACTGGAACATGTTTTGGGAGTGCAATGAGTTGGCAGATTGTAAAAATTCTCTTCAAGAGTACCCCGTCAGAAATAGTGAGCGAGCAAATGGCTGTAAATAAAGGAAAGGATTGTTCTGAGCTGGGATACAGGATATAAATTGCCTAGACGTTGTAAGCCCTTATTAAGTTCAATTCTGTTGGCTGCCAAAAAAGCAATTACTAGAAAATGGAAATCAAAGTCTACAACTGTATATGAGGTACTGAATATTATGAAAGAAATAAAAGAACTTGGAGAGAAATCTTTAGAAATGGGAAGGAGTAAATTACATAGAAGTTAACTGAAATTGCAGGAACAATACATCCATAAAAATGTTCAGCAGGAGGAATGAGGTTTAAGACAAGGCAGGAATTCAGCAAGATTATGTAATGTTCGACTGATGATAGTAGCAAAAAGAAATATATGTGATGTATATTGTATTTAACTCAAAAATGTTAAAATTGTTTTTTTTTCTGTTAATGTATGTTTGCCTGTATCTTAAGTGATAATTCAATAAAGCTGGTTAAAATAATGTTAATAACAGCAACAATAATAATACTCCTTTGTTAACCAGGTAGGCCCATTGAACACACAGTCAGGAGTAAACCAGGGGCAATTTCTGGTTAAGTGACTTGCTCAATGTCACACAAGAGGCTGTGTATCTACGAAAGGGTTGTAATGGTTGCACGGTGTGTGCCCATGGATATGAAATAAATGGTACTGTGGCTATTTAATGCATTTATTCATTTAATGAAAGTCTGCCTTCTCAGGTATACATAGTAACATGGTTGTAATCATTGAGCCATCTGCATAGGTGTCACAGTGGGCTGTAGTGAATGCATGTGATAGTAACAAAGTGGCATGTAGTGAGGTAAATGTCTTTCTGCTTTTTAATGGGTAGGGCTGCTGTATGCATGGAAAAGGAGCAGACTGTATTTTAGAGAAGGTTTTGCACAGGTCATTTATGACAAGTTGTTTTACAATGTTATCATCAGACTACAAAATGTGCTGCGTTCATACCAGTGCTATTGACTATGGAACACCGTGTTCGCGGATATGCTAACTTATCCCCTCGCATTACACTCCACGTTGTGCATTTAGGCAAAAAGAGGTTGCTGGAGGTCATAAAGTCTTCACTCATGTAATGGCATCCAGTGGCAGAATAAGTTATAGGGTTGTTAGGCAATGCCCACTTAAAAGGCATTATTAATCATCACTTCACAGCATACCGGTTGGGATATGCTTCGGACCAAAATGATACTCAGTAAGGTGCAACGGCTCATTAAAGACTCAGGTGTCTACCTTGGTCTTCCACCCTTAGAATTCAGGTGAAAGGTTTTTGTGTGCTGTGTATCATGAGGGAGCTACAGATAGTCAAATGCTGACTAGCAGCAGAGAGAACAGGTTAAATCGCCTCAATCCTCAGCTCCCAGAATCCTTTTATATACACACACACACACACACACACACACACACACACACACACATACACACACACACACACACACACACACACACACACACACACACACACATATATATCAGTTCTACAGCAAGACTGCAGTTGTGTGAGCTGTTTCACATGTATCAAGTGTTCTCTTTATTGATATGGTGCCACTATGGACCAGATAGGAGTGCAGTATTTTTTTTGTTTTAATTTTTGGTAGACATTTTTATCTCAATGTCTGTAAATAGATCCATACATCACCACAGACAGTCATGGGCTTTGGTTTACATGATAAAACCCATACAGGCAAGAGGATTCTGGAATGTATTGTTAAAAGTGGCCAAGGAACAAAGGTTTCAGGAGCAAATAACTAGAGGGGGAAAGGTAATAGAGTGGGATAAGGCCAAGAAGATATTTGGACCATAGGCCAGAGTATGCCCTCCCTACCAAGGACTGAGAGTATAGAGAAAGGGATAGTGGAGTCCTAAGTGAAAGAACCTGCTCTAGTAGAGTTTTTTTGTTGAATCCAGAACAGACACTGCTGTTAAAAAGGTATAATTAGTAGGCATATACAACACTGCATGAAAACTATAAGAATCAAACATAGGAGGTTAGAAAAGATTGGGAAGAGAGACTAGAAAAGCAATTTACAAGAAAACAACGGGAGGACATATGTAGGGCTCCCAGGTATGCAACAAAGTCCAGAAGGTTTAGGATTTTTGGAAGTGTTTCCATAGGTATTTTTATACCCCAAGCAGAATTCAAATAAATTTTCCTCATGTAGACTGCAAATGTTGGAGATGTGATGGAGAAGAAAGAGGTAACAGGGAACATATATTTTGTGAGTGTAATGAGTTGGCAGATTTTAAAAATTCCCTTTCAGAGTACTCCGTCAAAAATATTGAATGTGCAAATAGCTGTAAGGAAATGATTATTCTGAGCTGGGACATTGAATCTGAATATCCTAGACATACATAGTAAGGCCTTTTTAAGTTTAATTATGTTGGCTGCCAAAAAAAATCAAAATGAAAATATTCGATACAAAGGCCAAGTGCTTTTGTCTTGTAAAATTTCAAAGATGGAAGTGCTTATCCTTTGTATCCAATAAAACGTGGATTTATAGTGTGTGGCGTGTTTCAGTGACTACTGCGCATACGTGCTTCATGTTTCAGTGACTACTGCACATACGTGCTTCATGTTTCAGTGACTACTGCGCATACGTGCTTCATTTTTATTTCGTTGCCTATTCATTTAATTTGCCAAACAAATCGATTACTAGAAAATGGAAATCAAAGTTTAAACTAACTGTATTTGAAGAATATGGAGTACTGATTATTATAAGAGATATGGAAGAGGAATCTTTAGAAAAGGGAAGAACCAAATTGTCAGTGATGCACCAGGTAGCACACTAACTTTTGGTGCAGAAGGCTGTGAGTTCTATTCCTACACCAGGTACACTGATTGCTAAAACTGTTGGGCAGCATAAAGGGGGAGGGGTGCTGCAACCCCTGCATGTGCTTATCCTTAAGATGAGAAATTAAAACCCAGGACTCATCTGCTTTAGTTGGTGATAGCTTACGTTGATGTAAAAGATCCATAGCACCTACCGAAAATAGTAGGAGTTGTTCCCTGTTCCCCTAGCCACATTTACTCTAGTGGTATAACTGCCACCTTGGGTCTCCTCTAAAGAGAGGCTACTAACCTAGTGGGACTAACCCAATCAAAGGTTAACCAAATAAATTAAAAAAAAAAATGAAAATTGTGGGAACAATACATACAGAATAATGTTCAGGAGGAGGAGAACTGAGGTTTAAGGGAAGGCAGGAATTCAGCAATTTATGTAATGTTGGACTGATGGCAGTTACAAAGAAGGGAAAGACATGTGATGTATAATGTATATTAAAGGAAAACAATGCTAATATGGTTTGTTTTCTATTCTATTAAACGTATGTTTGCCTATGTCTTAAGTGATCATTTAATAAAGGCTTTTTAGAAAAAAAAAACTTTCAAAAACAGAGATCAGCTTGGAAGAGCACCAACTAAACAGACTAGAGAAGATTAGCTTTCATGTTCTGTACTTTTTTTGCTTGTTTTTTGCAGATGTTCTAAAAAGATGAGAGCTCATTCTAATGGGATATTTTATCTTTTTTGCAGATTTTTCAGAGTGGTCTTTGTGGTAAGCATCTTTGAGATTGTGATTGGGTCCACCCTTTCAGTGGACTTTAAGGAGGATGCCGAGTTTGAACCTCTTCCACCGTGAGCTGCTGCACTGGGTCAGGGTATTATGATGCCTGGGGCTTCCTCTTTCCATTTTTTCATGGCATATGATTCCAGCCTCAGTTTTCAGGTAGAGAAAATGCAGTAAGGAAAGAAATACAGAGGTACGTCTAAGGTTCTTACCTTACATGCTGTCAGTATCCGATTTTGTGTGCTTAGTGTTGGATCCCTCATGTTTCCCTTTTTGGTTCCCATTTTTTTTGTGGGATTGGTTTTTTGTTACATCATCCATTGTTGTGGCATCGTGCTTGTTTTACATCCATTGTTGTGGCATCATGCTTGTTTTACATTCATTGTTGTGGCAGCGTGCTTGTTTTACATCCATTGTGGTGGCATCGTGCTTGGTTTACATCCATTGTGTTGGCATCGTGCTTGGTTTACATCCATTGTGGTGGCATCGTGCTTGTTTTACATCCATTGTGGTTGCATCCCTGGGTTACATCCATTGTGGTGGCTTACATCCATTGTGGTGGCATGCTTGTTTTACATCCATTGTGGTGGCATCCCTGGTTTACATCCATTGTGGTGGCATCCCTGGTTTACATCCATTGTGGTGGCATCCCTGGTTTACATCCATTGTTGTGACATGCTTGTTTTACATCCACTGTGGTGGCATGCTGGTTTTACATCCATTGTGGTGGCATCCTTGTTTTACATCCATTGTGGTGGCATCCTTGTTTTACATCCATTGTGGTGACATCCCTGGTTTACATCCATTGTTGTAGCATGCTTGTTTTACATCCATTGTTGTGGCATGCTTTTTCTACAGTTTCTGTATGGATGTTAGTGGTTCATGGCTTTTTGTGGTCTTTCCTTGGCAGGAGGAGGAACAGAGCGGAGAATACAGTTTGCTATTGCAGGAAGTCAGTCAAAGTTTAACTGCAGTCTTTCACTTGGAAACTTTGTAGGCTTTTCATTATTCTAGATGCCCTGTAATGAAGTTTCATTCTATGAAAGACTCTGGCTAGAAGTAGATCTTCAATGCCTGCCCAAAAGGATCCCTATCAAGATTGCAAGGCTTGCTAATGTGATAAGTGGCTATGAGTTGTAACCAGTCACTCTTCACTTACAGAAGTTCCTTTCAGCTCCCATCTCATCTGCACTCTCTTGCATTCCATGGCTTTTGTTTATTATAGACATATTTGTTATACGCAGGTCAGTTACTGAAAAACCTATGTAATAATGGGTCTTGGCTGCTCCCAGATTAATTCGCTCATCATCGACAACTGTTGATGTCTATATTTCCCTTTGCATTAGGCTAGTAACTATATATGGTTGTATCAAAGTATGCAGCACCTAAATCTGATCAATTTAAAAGCAGTTGGATGCTATCTGAGCTGGCTGACCTTCTGAAAGATGTCTTCTTGGCATCCCACCAGTATTCAAGTGCAATACCAAAACCTAATGACTAATTCTTTTTTCATTCTTGGTGTCAGTCAAGTCCTGATACCCTCCACCCCCACGCCTGATATTGCCTTTCCCTCAGTATGTGTCCACAGATATCTCTCTGTAATAAGAGGATACATACAACTTCATCTGCAGGTTCTGTAATCCTGAGTCCCTGATGCTACCTTTCCTCTTTGCGCATGTTCCTCTATCTCGGTAATTGCAGGACCTCACAACCTTGTCTACAAGTTCTGTGATCCTGAGTCCCTGATACTACCTTTCCTCTTTGCGCATGTTCCTCTATCCCGGTAATTGCAGGACCTCACGACCTTGTCTACAAGTTCTGTGATCCTGAGTCCCTGATGCTACCTTTCCTCTTTGCGTATGTTCCTCTATCTCAGTAATTGCAGGACCTCACGACCTTGTCTACAACTTCTGTGATCCTGAGTCCCTGATGCTACCTTTCCTCTTTGCGCATGTTCCTCTATCTCGGTAATTGCAGGACCTCACGACCTTGTCTACAAGTTCTGTGATCCTGAGTCCCTGATGCTACCTTTCCTCTTTGCGTATGTTCCTCTATCTCAGTAATTGCAGGACCTCACGACCTTGTCTACAACTTCTGTGATCCTGAGTCCCTGATGCTACCTTTCCTCTTTGCGCATGTTCCTCTATCTCGGTAATTGCAGGACCTCACAACCTTGTCTACAAGTTCTGTGATCCTGAGTCCCTGATGCTACCTTTCCTCTTTGCGCATGTTCCTCTATCTCGGTAATTGCAGGAACTCACGACCTTGTCTACAAGTTCTGTGATCCTGAGTCCCTGATGCTACCTTTCCTCTTTGCGCATGTTCCTCTATCCCGGTAATTGCAGGAACTCACGACCTTGTCTACAAGTTCTGTGATCCTGAGTCCCTGATGCTACCTTTCCTCTTTGTGTATGTTCCTCTATCTCAGTAATTGCAGGAACTCACGACCTTGTCTACAAGTTCTGTGATCCTGAGTCCCTGATGCTACCTTTCCTCTTTGCGCATGTTCCTCTATCTCGGTAATTGCAGGAACTCACGACCTTGTCTACAAGTTCTGTGATCCTGAGTCCCTGATGCTACCTTTCCTCTTTGTGTATGTTCCTCTATCTCGGTAATTGCAGGACCTCACGACCTTGTCTACAAGTTCTGTGATCCTGAGTCCCTGATGCTACCTTTCCTCTTTGCGCATGTTCCTCTATCTCGGTAATTGCAGGAACTCACGACCTTGTCTACAAGTTCTGTGATCCTGAGTCCCTGATGCTACCTTTCCTCTTTGCGCATGTTCCTCTATCTCAGTGATTGCAGGAACTCACGACCTTGTCTACAAGTTCTGTGATCCTGAGTCCCTGATGCTACCTTTCCTCTTGTGTATGTTCCTCTATCTCGGTAATTGCAGGAACTCACGACCTTGTCTACAAGTTCTGTGATCCTGAGTCCCTGATGCTACCTTTCCTCTTTGCGCATGTTCCTCTATCTTGGTAATTGCAGGACCTCACGACCTTGTCTACAAGTTCTGTGATCCTGAGTCCCTGATGCTACCTTTCCTCTTTGTGTATGTTCCTCTATCTCGGTAATTGCAGGACCTCACGACCTTGTCTACAAGTTCTGTGATCCTGAGTCCCTGATGCTACCTTTCCTCTTTGCGCATGTTCCTCTATCTCGGTAATTGCAGGACCTCACGACCTTGTCTACAAGTTCTGTGATCCTGAGTCCCTGATGCTACCTTTCCTCTTTGCGCATGTTCCTCTATCTCGGTAATTGCAGGAACTCACGACCTTGTCTACAAGTTCTGTGATCCTGAGTCCCTGATGCTACCTTTCCTCTTTGCGCATGTTCCTCTATCTTGGTAATTGCAGGACCTCACGACCTTGTCTACAAGTTCTGTTTTCTTGTTTCCTTGATGCTACCTTTCTCTATGTACCTATATCTTGGTAATGATTTTATTGAATCCTAGCCTTGATATTGTTAAAGGTTTGCACATGCAGCTGTATTACAGTAACTGGAGGCTTTACTGGACTTTGCAAGTTCTGTGAGCCCATGTCTCTAATGTTCCTTTCCCCTTTGTATGCTTACTCAAAACTATGGTTGCCCAGCAATAACATGTTTCTATGAGAGGTGGACTACAATTAAAGTTGGGCATCAGAAAATCCATGCTTTTGATCTTTGAAGGGTGGAGAAGACATATGAGAATTCTATGGACTGCAAGAAGATCAAATTAGTCAGAACATAATGAATTTTTTAAACCCAGTCTGAAGGATAATTAATAAAACTAAAATTCAAAAGCTTTATCATTATAATGCAAAGATGGGATTCACTTCACTACTTAAAATCCAGCTAATTATTCTTGTAATCCTCCATGTGCAATGTTTGCAGAAAAGTGTCCATGAAACAGCCCAGCTACTCACTTAACAAATCAATCAATACAATAAAGAAAATTAAACCCACAGTGCACCTTTTTAAATACAATTTATTAAGCCAACTGCACATATGTTTTCTTTAGTTGTTAGATTACAAACTCCTAAACATTAATTTTGCAGTATTTGTTCTAATAGAGAAGACAGTTCTCTCCATTTCTTTTCTGTTTGGAATTCTACCAAGCATAGCTCAACTTTTCCCTCAAAGTGCAGCTACAGGACTAGAATTCCTGTTCACAAAAACATTTTGCTATAAATGCTCAACATTGTTCTTCCTTTAAAATGAGGTGCGACATCACATGGAAGAGAGGAACTGGAGGGCAGAATTTGGGTGCTTTGGATTTCTGTGTTTCAGCCAGGAGATCACAGCACCCCATTAGTGTATGTCCTAGGTACTCACAGTTGAATGCCTTTCATAAATGTGGGTGGGGCTTCGTGCAGGGCTGATGTCAGCAGGTGAAGATGTCATAGAAGTTAATGTGTTTATGTCATAAGTACTGAACATTCTAGTGAATTTATTCAGATGGAAATGAGCTTTGGAAAAAGGCAGAATGTTGAGACTAAACAGCAAATTAAGTGCACATTTGATTTTACTTGTAAACTCCATTACTGGCATTAATATCTCATCACTAATCTACACTACTGTTAGAGATGTCACAGTAAGTATATTAAAGCATGCAGTACTGTGAATGCAGTATTGAATAATTCAGCAAAAGATGTAGTTTAACTGAAAGAGTGCTCAGTTTTTCACAGAGACTGGTGAACAAAGTTGGAAGGAAATGTTTTTCATGAAATTTTCAGGAGAGAGTGGTGACAGAAGACAAGCAGGAAAGGAATAGGTTATGCAAGGAAAGGACTGACAGCTGAACTTAAATCGGTCTAATTTTCTACAATCAAAAAACTATTACCCTTAAAAGCTACCACCCTTACCCCTGCTAACATACCATCTGAGTACTTAAAACTGCTGCTGATGCCCTAGCTTTCTCCACCTCTATCTTAATCAGCCACTCTGTCACTGAAAGCCATGTCCCAACCCTATGGAAAACGTGCTGCATTCTTTGTATCCAGAAAGGTGGAGACTCAAACGAGCTCTCAGACGTAGACATACTGTTTCCACTCAAAAATTCTGGAGAAATCTGTCCAGTCTCAACTCCTCAGCTTTCTCACTGACATCTGCCTCCGTTTTCCTGCAAAGTATGGTTTCTATTCTTTTCATACTAGATATCCAGATCTCTCTAGTCTTATATCTGTTAACCAAAACTGAATCTCTGGGAACTCAGTCTCAGCACATTTCATAGATTTATCCAAAGTTTTTAACATGGTATCCCACCAGAAGTCACTTCTAAAACTAGATTCCTTAGGAATACATGAAACTTCACTATTTTGGCTCTTCAGCCAACTCCCAAATAAGTAACAGGCAATAAAATGGCAAAATGCCATCTCCTGTTTCTTTCCAGTTGCAATGGATGTCCCTCAAGGATCCAGTTTAGGTTCCCTGTTGTTCAGTATATTCATCAATGGTTTCAGACTAGCTTCTAAACAAGCCATTATGAAGCAGTACGCAGACAATTAATTCAATCATCTGTTCTGTCAGTTAAAGTAATTTACCCAAGATACTTTCTCTACCATACAGGCTTGGCTGTCTGACACATAGCTCTTTCTCTACCATACAGGCTTGGCTGTCTGATACATAGCTGTTCCTTAACCCTAAAAAAATAAAACTGATCCTGTTTACCCAAAGGCAAATGACTCAGCTGCTGACTTTGTTCTCCACCTTCCTGTGAATTTGTAACTCCCTTCCTCTCGCTATGAAACACAGTAAACACCAGCCGTTTTAAGGCACAAACAATAGGCTACCGAAAAGATGCCTGTCTCTGTACAGGCACAGCCTCTAGATAAGTGTCTCTGTCCTTACTTTCTCCTTTTCTTTCCAAGTAGAATACTCTTAGTTCTTGGTCCAAAATCTCCTCCCTGTCCCTCGTGTACCTATCGTAAAACATTTGCTCACTCACTTCTTGACGCTGATCCTTCATTTGCCTCCTTTTCCCTCCTCCTGCCAAGTTAAAATCCAAATATATTCCATACTTCCTGAGATGTAGCTGCTATTAATGAATGCTGTTCTGTTTAAATGTTTATATTTGTTGTTTACATGTATACCTTTGTTTATTATGTTCTTTATGCAAGTTTTTTTTCCAGAGCTTTTAAATTTTGTATATTTGCTGATTCTGTGTATAGGTCTGTTAAATATTTACTTTATGTGATGCTGGAATTTTTCTGGAGCTTTTTTCCCAGACCTCTGCTGAAAATGGGTAACTTTCTGCCCAGTCTAACTATCCCAGTAAACAAATGCAATTAATAAATAAAAGGGACTGGAAAAAAAGAGGACTAACTGGCCTAACTGTACAGAAGATAACATCTTTGCATTAATAGGACCATAAAAAGGGGAGGGGGTATGCTTCTCATAAAACTCATATAGCTTTTGTATGTATTGCATAGGAGCTAGGCATCTCATGTTACAATGTAGTATCTCCAGGCTTTGGCTGTGAAAACTACAGGGACCATAGTGCTAATTTCTTGTTAAATTGCTTTACACTGTTATTTGTATTTGTTTTTCATATAAGCTATAAAGTAGTTTGATCAGTTCTATGTAATGTACAGATTACACTGATTTTTTTGAAGGTAAAAAAACAGCAAGCTTTAAATTCACCAGCACATTATACTTGTCGTTTTCAAAAACCGGGGATGCGCGTCTCCCAAGTGCTTTTCCCCTTATGTAGCCTCCTTTTAAAACAAACACCAAAGCACATGCACTGGAAAGTCATTTATACAGATGACTTTCTTCCTAAATCTGCATATTATGACTTTATACTGCTGTGCACAGGCTTCAGGCAGCACCAAGGACCAGTTTTATATTAAAACATGGCTGGCATATTTTAGAAATATTGTGCAGTGTTATTTGCTTCCTAACTTCTAAATGAAATGGTAATATAGTACCATAATCATGGTCTCATTTATTCTAATGTATGTAACATATGTATATCTTTATTTACACACACACATGCTTTTATGTGCATCTTCTTCTCTTTTGGCTGTTCCCGTTCGGGGTCGCACAGCGGAACATCTGTTTCCATTCTTCCTGTCCTCTACATCTTGCTGTGTCATACCAACCACCTGCACATCCTCTCTCACCACATCCATAAACCTCATCTTAGGCCTTCTTCTTTTCCTTTTACCTGGGAGCTCCATCCTTAGCATGCTTTTTCCAATATACCCAGCATCCCTCCTCAGCACATGTCCAAACCAACGTAATCTCGCCTTTCTGACCATCTCCAAACCGTCCAACCTGAGCTGACCCTGTAATATACCGATTCCTAATCCTGTCCATCCTCGTCACACCCAGAACAAATCTTAACATCTTTAAGTCTGCCACTTCCAGCTCTGACTCCTGCCTTTTTGTCAATGCCACTGTCTCCAACTCATAACACAGCTGGTCTCACTACCCTCTTGTAGAACTTCCCTTTCACTCTTACTAATACAAGTCTGTCAGAAATCACTCCTGACACTCTTCTCCACCCATTCCATCCTGCCTGTACTCTCTCTTCTTCACCTCTCTTCCACACTCACCATTACTCTGAACCGTTGATCCCAAGTACTTTAACTCATCCACCTTCACCATCTCTACTCCCTGCATCCTCACCATTCCTCTAGCCTCCCTCTCATTCACACACATATATTCTGTCTTAGTCCTGCTGACCTTCATTCCTCTCCTCTGTAGAGCACATCTCCACCTCTCCAGGGTCTCCTCAACCTGGTCCCTACTCTCACTACAGATCACAATGTCATCTGCAAACATCATAGCCCATGGGGCCTCCTGTCTGATCTCATCTGTCAACCTGTCAATCACCACTGCAAATAAGAAAGGGGTCAGAGCTGATCCTTGATGTAATCCCACCTCCACCTTAAACCCATCCATCACTCCCACTGCAGACCTCATCACTGTCACACTACCTTCATACATATCCTGTACCACTCTTACATACTTCTCTGCCACTCCCGACTTCCTCATACAATACCATAACTCCTCTCTAGGCACCCTGTCATATGCTTTCTCCAAGTCCACAAAGACACAATGGAACTCCTTCTGACCTTCTCTATATTTCTCCATCAACACTCTCAGAGAAAACATCACATCTGTAGTGCTCTTTCCCGGCATGAAACTATACTGGTGATCACTAATCATCACCTCCCTTCTTAACCTAGCGTCCACTAGTCTTTCCCATAACTTCAAGTTCTGACTGATCAGTTTTATCTCTCTGTAGTTACTACAGCTCTGCACATCACCCTTATTCTTAAAGATGGGTGCCAAAACACTTTCTCCACTCCACAGGCATCCCTTGACTTTCCAAGATTTCATTAATCAATCTGGGACACAGATCAAAGAACTTGTAAGAGAAGTCCTACAGACTCTCTAATTACAAGATATACATAAATGTACATGCATGGAAAGGTAACATCAAGGAAATGGGATTGGAAAGATAGTGGTTAATGAGTTACACATCAAACTTTTCAGGGAAATCTATAGTTGTAAGCAAATATACAATATGTTTACGTATACACATAAAAGCATATAACCCAGCCACTGGGGATGCACAAGTCAGTACATTTCTTCGTGCCAGTCCCAAGCCCAAATAAATGGGGAGGGTTACGCATTTAAACAATCTGGTTAAAAAACTCCACTGCCATTTCTCCTAAGCACCTTCAAGCTTCCACAGGTATGTCATCTGGACCAACAGCCTTTCCATTCTTCATCCTCTTCATAGCTGTCTGTACTTCCTCCTTGCTAATCTGTTTCAATTCCGGATTCATTATCCCCACATCATCCAACCTTCTCTTTCTCTTCATTCATCAGCCCCTCAAAATAATCTTTCCATCTGCTCAACACACACTCCTTGCTTAAGAGTACGTTTCCCCTCACTATCCTTTATCAACCTTACCTGCTGCACATCTTTCCCAGCTCGGTCCCTCTGTCTAGCCAATTGGTACAGGTTATTTTCTCCCTCTTTAGTGTCCAACCTTTCATACAACTCTTCATATGCCTTATCCTTAGCCTTCACCACCTCTCTGCCATGCGCCTCATCTCCTTATACTCCTGTCTACTTTCTTCATCTCTGACAGTCCCACTTCTTCGCCAGCCTCTTCCTCTGTATACTCTCCTGTACTTCCTCATTCCACCACCAGGTCTCCTTGGCCTCCTTCCTCTGTCCAGATGTCACACCAAGCACCTTTCTAGCTGTCTCCCTTACCAGTTCTGCTGTAGTTACCCACCTATTCAGTAACTCTTCACTGCCTCCCAGTGCCTGTCTTAACTCTTCCCTGAACTCCACCTCACAATAACCCTTTTTCTACTTCCACCATTTAATCCTTGGCACTGTTCTCACAGTCGTCCTCCTCTTCTTGATAACCGTCATCCTACAGACCACCATCCTATGCTGCCTAACTACACTTTCCCCTGCCACCACTTTACAGTCTCCAGTCCCCTTCAAACTGGCCCTCCTACATAGAATATAATCCACCTGTGTGCATCTTCCTCTACTCTTGTACATCACCCTATGCTCCTCCCTCTTTTTAAAATATGCATTCACCACAGCCATATCCATCCTTTTTGCAAAATCCACTGTCATCTCACCTTCTGCATTCCTCTCCTTAACACCATACCTACCCATAACTTCATCCCCTCTGTTCCTTTCACCAACATGCCCATTGAAATCCGCTCCAATCACCAATCCCTCACCCTTGGATACACTCACCACCACTTCATCCAACTCACTCCAAAATTTTTCTTTCTCATCCATCACACACCCAACTTGTGGAACGTATGCATTAAAAACATTCATCATTGTTGTTGTGTCTTTCGGCTTTTCCCGGTTAGGGGTCGCCACAGCAGAACTCCGGTCCGCTAATGATTGGCAGTAGATTTTTACGTACAGAGTTGCCGGCTTTGATGCACAACCTTCTTACACCATCAATTTCCAGCTTCATAAACATCACTCTGACACTCACCTCCAAAACACTCTTGGCATACTGTTCCTTCAGGATAACCCCTACCCCATTTCTCCTGCCATCCACACCATGATAGAACAATTTGAACCCACCTCCTATACACCTGGCCTTACTTTCCTTCCATCTGGTCTCTTGCATGCACAATATATCAACCTTCCTTCTCTCCATCATATCAGCTAGCTCTCTCCCTATACCAGTCATACTGCCAACATTCAAAGTTCCTACCCTCACTACTACACTCCTAACCTTCCTCCTCTTTTCCAGTCTTTGGGCATGCCTTCCCCCTCTTCTCCTTCAGACAACAGTAGCCCAACTTCCGCCAGCACCATATTGGCTAACAGTACTGGTGGCAGTCATTGTTAACCCAGGCCTTGACCAATCTGGTATGGAAATCTGTATTATGTATTTGGCAGAGGTTTTACACTGGATGCTCTTCCTGACGTAACCCACATAATGAAGCAACATTTATACGGGCTTGGGACCGGCACGAAGAAATGCACTGGCTTGTACATCCCCAGTAGCTGGGTTATATACTTTTATGTGTATACATAAACATATTATATATTTGCTTACAACTATAGATTTCCCTGAAAAGTTTGATGTGTAACTCAATCATCATCTTCCCGATCCCATGTCCCTGATGTCACCTTTCCATGCATGTACATTTATGTATATCTTGTAATTAGAGAGTCTGTAGGACTTCGCTTACAAGTTCTTGGATCTGTGTCCCTGATGTTCCCTTTCCATGCATACATACGTCCATATATCTCCATAACTTGAGTGTTTACTGAACTTAATGTACAAGTTATATAATTTTGTATCCCTGATATTATGCCTTCTCGTGTTTATGTCCAAATATCACTGTAACTAGAGTATTCGCCAAACTTCACATACACGTTCTATGATTCAGTGTCCCTGTTGTTCTTTCTCTGTGTATATGTCCATACATCTCTATAATCAGAGTTTGCCAAGCTTTTTCTACAAGGTCTTTGATCTTACATCTCTGATCATAGTAGATTATAGGAGATTAATAGGCTATCGACCATGAGGTCAAATCAAGCCTAGCCATTTCATCCCAATGTAATACCACGGAAATGTAAGTTAATACTTAAGACTGCATTTAGTAATGGCTGCCCATGTCTAGGAGGGTTGTGAGGTCTATTCCCTGTAAGAATTTATGGTGCCACATCCACTCGTCCAGGTTCCTCGAACAATGTCATAGAGGTGCTCTGTTTCATATGAATAGGTAGCCTATTCCAAAGATGCGGCAGTCACTGGGAGATAAACATGTCCCTCCATCATGTCCTAATTAAGTCTCAGGCCATATTTAGGCCCCTGGAATGGATAGCCCTAGTTCTTTTTGATTTACAGATATACATCAAGTTCATTAGGTTTGGGTCTGGGATTGTTCTGTAAGCCAAGCATAAGTCTCCCCTAAGAAGTATATATGATACAGAGTGCAGAGACAGGGATTTTAGTTGGTCTGTGCAGGACATGTGCTGGAATCCCTTGATCTTCTAATTAGAAATCGCTAAGAACCCTTCAATTGTTGCAGGTGCTTTGTATGGTACATGCTGAACAGGGCATTATACTCCATTATAGGCTGGATTAGCGCTGAGTATACAGGGGTTATAACCTCTTTTGCTCTCAAGGTGTGATGCCTTTATTAATCAAATGTGCTACTTAGAAAGCCTTCCTTACTACAGTAGATACATGGTGGTCAAAGTTAAGGTCACAGTCAACTTGTGATCCGAGGGCCCTTATCAATTCATGGGTACTTAGGGTATTGCTGTTTATTTGATAATGTGAAGGGACATTGTTTGTCCCAAAGGGAATGATAGGGAACTTCTTTGGCGTCTTAGTCATGGTCTCAAACTGAATGCAAATCGCTGGTTTGCGCAAGACCCTCCTGGAGTATACTGACATCATTTGGGGATTCAATAACTGCACCCAGTTTGCAGTCTGCAAATTTGGTCAGCCACAACCCTTTTGTTTTGACCAGAACATCTGAGAAGTATATACCAAGCAGTAGGGGGCCCAGCACTGACCCCTTTGGCACCCCGCTTTTAACAAGTCTGCTGGTTGATGTGGAGTCACCCACTTTGATAAGGTGTATCCAATTTGTGAGCCAGTTGGTAACATCTTACAACGAATGAGTTTACATTCAGTTTGCCAAGTTTATCGGTAATGACCGAGTGTGGGATTCTGTTGAAAGCCTTTGCCAAGTTGAGGTATACTGTGTGCACAGATTTGCCCTCGTCAATGTCCCTGGTCACATTTTCGAAAAATCCACCAGATTTGCCAGGCAGGATCTGCCCTTGACAAAGCTTTACTGGGTAGGATTCAGGGTTTAGAGGTCACCTATGTCTATTTATGAGGTCCATAGTGATACATTCCATGGCCTTACAGATGAGGCTGGTCAGGCTTGTGTGTCTAATTCCACAGGTATATTGCTAGGTAACCTTTAAGGAGGGGAATAGCGGTGTTGTTCTCCATTCTGCAGGAACAAAGCCAGTTGATAGACTATGATTGAAAAATGGTACTTACTGGTGATGCTAGTTCATATTTTAGCCTGTTTAAAAGATGT
Source organism: Protopterus annectens (assembly GCF_019279795.1). Classification (NCBI taxonomy): domain Eukaryota; kingdom Metazoa; phylum Chordata; order Ceratodontiformes; family Protopteridae; genus Protopterus; species Protopterus annectens. Next base: position 11,287,306 of record NC_056743.1, read on the forward strand.
CTGGAATGCCGTATGGTCCAATAGTGGCTATGTTTTTGCCATGGACAAGGCTTTGATGACCTTTTCTTCAGATATGTGAGGTGGAGGTGGAGTTTGGGGGAAGGCTTGCAATAGGTTTGGGGGAGATAAGGGAGTGAAATTTTTGCCAGACTTGTCCTCTAGCAGGTTAGCCATCTCTGTGGGGTCAGTGTGTGTGATACCGTTGGTCACTAGTTCAGCACATGCTTGGTCCCTACCTTTTAGTCTATGTACATAGCTGTAAAAGATCTAATGGTTATCCTTGGCTGTGCTTGCTAAGTTTTTTTCAAAGAAGCCCTAAGAGGATTTGACAAGTTGTCTTATTTGCCTGTTGAGGCGGAGGAGGATGGTTTTCCATTGTGGGGTCTCACCCTTGTTTTCTTGGACATCACCTTTTTGCATTTATTGCAAAGTTTGTTAATGCAGGATGTCCACCATGGTAGCTTGTTTTTACTTGGGTTTCTTGTTTGGATCTTTCTGGTACAGTCGAGTCTATACACTTATGTACATTTTCCAGTGACATAAGTGCTTTCAGGTTCTGCAGTGTTTGGTTTAATCTCCTACCGTACAGCAGCATGACCCTAATTCTGTTATGCTTGGCAAGTTTGCTTTCAAGACCTTGCCTAAAAAAGACACTATGGGGGGTGATGAGAGCATTTGCCAGCAGCCAAAAGCCTAGGGTGCCAGGTGCAAACAGTCTGTGGCAAAGCTGCAAGGTTTGTCGACCATGGCTTCTCAGGCTGACAGGAACTGGAGCCCCTTTGAATGGCACCAAAAACTAAACCAATTATTGAAATCAATGACTTTTTTGTTAATACTGTGGCATCATTCTAGGAGAGGGTAGTATGCTGCTCAAGGCTAGGGACATACCTGCCTGGGACACGTAGTCATAGAGCTCAATCATGTCTCTCTTCATATAGTCCAGTGAGGTACATCTCAGGTCCATACCTCTCAAATGTACAGATTTTCATAGAATGTCCAGATTTTTTACTTCTGTTTTTGGTCTGTTCCTCATAAAATGTGATTTTCTGGAAAATTGAGGATTGAAGTCACTAAATAACAGCCATTTGAGTTTCACACTTCATATCCTCCAGAAAATGCATGCTAACACAAAACCTTTTATTCTAGCAACTTTCTAAGTTTATAAGAGCAATATTTAAACAGCCACTACAAACAGACCCAGATTTCTTGTGTTAAGAGGTTGAGAGGCGTGCTCCGGTTGTTCACTTGAACATGAGCTATAATGGTATTTGTTGCCGAGACATGAGTGCATGCATGATCTGACTAATCTTGGCACAGGACAGGCAGCTGACCATGACTTTCTCCTTTTCCATCCTGGTGAGTGGGACATCCATGCATCTCACAGACTCCAATGACTAGAAATTTTGTTTTTTGTGTGTTACACCTTACGGGCTTAGTAGGGGAGACACTGCTGTTGCTGTGTGTCAAGGGTGCTATAGGAATTGTGTTAGTTGTAGCAGTCGTTTGTTTTGAAGGTGTCTGGTGTCAGTACATTTTTTGAGACAACCTCAGTGCATGTTGATTTTTGTGTTAGATGCATACTATGTGTATGAGTAGTGGTACTATCTGCATGTGTAGTGGTGGGTTGGTTGACGACCTCTTCCGTGTTAGTATTTTGAGTATGACAGAGCATGGAGTCAAGATTCTTGGTGTAGATACATCTCTCACACTTTGTACTAGAGTGAGTTATTAGTAGAGGGTGTACATGAAGCAATTGCTACACTGCCTCAAGAGACCCAAGTCAACAAAGTTGGCAGGCGAAACAAGGGTGGTCCAACTGTCAATAATGCTAGTTTGAAGACTCATCACTAAGGGGGGTTATTAGGAGCGATCAAGGAGGAGCTCAGTGGATAGATATTTCTGCTCGGGGTTTTTTGTTGGTAGTTTAATAGGTTTCAGCTCACCAATAATATTTCTTTGACCAGGAAAGTATTAAGGATGAGGGCTACACTAATGTGCTACAGCTGTATCTAATGGAAAAACTGTTGCATTATTCTGTCCACCTATGGTGCACAATTGCATGGCAGTGCGAGGTGCTGAACGACGTGCAAACAAGCAGAAACCTGCTCAAATGCAGGACTTAAATGCCAGAATCTAAAAACTTAAAAAAAAAAAAAAAACTTTAAAAGGTTAAAAAAAAACAATGATGAAGCTTACTCCAAGCCCTAGACCAACCGCCCTTCACCAGACAGGTTCCAATCAGCACACTCCTCTCACTAGAGTGCAGAAAAGCCCCTTCCAATCCAAGATGGACCGGAAAATGTTCTCAGAACAAAACAGCCACTACAAACAGACCCAGATGCAGCAAACCTGTATCTGTACTATGCTACATCTACTAGCTACCCTAATTTTGGCAGGTACCACTAAAGTATGTTTAACACAGCAGAAAATTGCAGTGAGACACTAAAAAAAAAATTTTCAAACAGCAGAAAATCAGCAAGGAGATGTTCCCCCATGTGTATGTCCGTAAATCTCTGTAACCTGAGTATTCATCGGACTTCATGTACAAGTGCTGTGGTCCTGTGTCCCTGTTGGTATCTTTCCCTGTGTATATATCTCTGTAATCCGTGTGTTCACTGGACGTAGTCTGCAAGGTCTGATAGTGTATCTCTGATGTTACTTTCCACTGTGTGTATATCCTTATATCTCTGTAATTGTAGAGTTAGACAGACTTCATGTACAAGTGCTGCGGTCCTGTGTCCCTGTTGGTATCTTTTCCCTGTGGATATGTACATGCAGCTCTGTAATTGGAGAGCTTGACAAACTTTGGTTTACTATCAAAATCTCGATGTTGAAAAACAAAAAGTATTAACATGAAGGAATTCAATGTTGACCTTCGATGTTCAAGTAGGTGAAAATGTTGAATCTGATGAGCGAATTCAGCAGATTCGACATTTTCATCGGACACCAAATGTAATGTCTGTATAGATGTAAAGGTAAGTCCTACACTTTAGGAGGGGGCAAGCCCACTGCACCCATTGTAGGGAGCTGTGCCCCCACACCTCCTACAAACTATATATTCCAACTCAGAGATCGCACTACAGTGAGGAAAGGGGTACATTTCCCTGTCTGGACTGTACCGCGATCTCTATTCATAACATCAAGCACATATTAGCAAATTCACAGTGGCATTTGCTGATATGGACTCTCACTCAACTGACATTCAGCATTCCCGTGTTCGCTGAACCTCAATTCTAAATTTTGATAGTAAACCACAAACTTCATGTACACATTCTGTATGTCCTTTGCATTACCTTTCACTCTGTTTCAGTCCATACATATCTCCATCACTGGTGGACTTGCACAACTTTGTCGACAAATCCTGTGACCGACCTCTTCTCCCCTAAGTTTCTCTCGCTCTCTGTCTATGTCCTTGTACATCTCACTATCATAGGAAGATTTGCAGGTCTTCGTCTACAAGTCCTAGGACCCCCTCCATCCCTAATGTTTCCTTTCTCTCTGTGCTGGTCTGTGCTGGTCTGCAGCTCTCTCCGTCAGGGGGCTTGCAACACTTCACCTGCAACCAGTTTCTCCCCGACATTCTTTCCCCCTGTGCATGTTTGTATGAATCTGTCACTGGAAGATTTACAAAATTTCATCTGAAAGTTCTTTCCCTCTGTGCATGTCTCTATATCTATCCATCATTAGAGGGGTTGAAATACCTAGTCTACAAGGCCTGAGACTGTAAGCCCCTCCCTGAACTTACCTTTCCCCCTGTGTAGATTCATATACCTCTCAGTCATCTCTCGGGTCACAGATCTCATCCCAAAGTCCTGTGACCTTCCCCCATCTCTGACATTCTTTTCTCTTTGCATGTCTTTACCTCTCTCTCTATCATCTGCAAGTCTTGTGACCCAGCCTCTACTGACCTTCCTTCCCGCTATGTATGTTCGTATATTTCACTGTCATCACAGAGAAGTACAAAGTAATATGGGAGACGAGCACTTCAGATTTAGATTAGGATGCAGCAGGAATCACGCAGCGTTTGCAGTGAAACAGATTAATGAGAAGCTAGAGATCCTACAGTGCATTCATAGACTGAGAAATCATATGACAAGGTCCCAGGAAATCATATGACAAGGTCCCAGGAAAGCAGACTGGCACTGAAGTCCCGGAAACATTGGTTGAATTAGAGCAGGCTATGTACATGAACCCAACCCCAGAAGCATGAACACTGTTCAGACTCATACAGGAGCTCCCAGAGGAAGTGGATTTGCATCAGGATTCACTTCTGAACCCACTGCAGTTTATAGTGATGATGGACTACATTAAAAAGCAGAAAGGAGGCAACCAATCAACAAAGCTCCTGTATAGAGATGACGTGGCATTAAAAACAGTCTCTGAACAAGAACTTCAGTAAATGATAGGGGAAGGGAATGCAAAACTGAAAGCACACAGGATGAAGCAGAGTATAGATAAGGCAGTTGTAATAGCAACAAATTCAGAAATTGGAAGAAGCTTAAAACTGAGACAAAAGGGAAAATAGTAGAGCAGATCAATAGCTTCAAGCATCTGTGGGGGGTGGTTGAGAAAGGAAGTCTGAATGTGGAGGTCAAAGCCAGAATCAGAAGGTTGCAGCCAAATATCAGCGTGTCAGGGGCAGTGTGTGACAGAAGAATGCCAAAGAAACTAAACTAAAAAGTAAGGTGTACAAGACATTGGTGCAACCAGTCCTACTGTATGGTACAGAAACCTGGGCAGTAAAGAGAGTAGTTGAGGAAGCTAGAGGTGATGGGATGAAGTACTTGAGATGGGTGGTAGGATGCACACTGTGGAAGAGATTACTTGAGATGGGTGGTAGGATGCACACTGTGGAAGAGATTAATAAATTAAGACATCAGAACAGAAGCCCAAGTAGCTCCAATTGCAAAGCAGGTCAAACAAAACAGATTATATATGTATGGGAAAGGAGAAGACCACCTTCATATGCATAACCCTGTGACCCCCCCCCCCATCCTCTGTGCATGTCCGTATAGCTTTCTATCATTGGAGGTCTCGCAGGATTTCACCTGCAAGTCCTGTGACACCCTCCGAGTATGATGTTCTTTCCCTCTTTTTATGTCAGTAGATCTCTGCGCCATCAGAGGGCTCGCAGGATTTCATCTAGAAATCCAGTAACCCCCCCCCATTCCTGGCATTCTTTCCCCTCTGTATCTCTGTATCTCTCACTGACTTCATCTGCATGTCCTGTGATCACTCCCCCCTCCCTGAATTTATCTTACCCTCTGTGTATGTCCATATATCAGTCATTATGGGGCTCACAGAACTTTGTCTACAAGTCCAGTAACTCTCTTCTCTAATGTTACCATTCCACCTGTGCATCTCTATACACATCTGTCACCTAACAGCTTAAAGGACTTCCTCTACAAGTCCTATGACACCCACATTCCTAAAGTTCTTTCCCCCTCTGTATGTCCATATACCCTCTCTGTCATTGGAGGATCCCCCTCTGTATGTCCATATACCCTCTCTGTCATTGGAGGATCCCCCTCTGTATGTCCATATACCCTCTCTGTCATTGGAGGATCCCCCTCTGTATGTCCATATACCCTCTCTGTCATTGGAGGACTCTCATGACTTCATCTCCGTGTCCTGTGACTCTTTTGTCCCTGATGTCACTTTTCTTCTGTGTATATCCATATATTTCTCTGTTATCAGAAGATTCACAGGACTTTGCAAGTCCTGACACCCCCACCCCACCCCCACTTTACCTTATCCTCTTGTATGTCCATGTACCTCCTCTATCATCTCACAGGCCTTTGTTTGCAACACCTGTTACACCCCATGCACCTGATACTACCTTTCTCTGAGCATATCCAAATACTTCTCACTCATGGAAGGACTTCATCTGCAAGTCCTGTGGACCCCCCCCCCCCATGTTAACATTCCCTCTGTATATGTCCCTATCACTCACTTTCTTTCCCTGTTATTGGAGAGCTCATCTCCCAGAACTTTGTCTGCAAGTCCTGTGAGCAGCCATCCCAAACATTAATGCTCTCTCTCTCCCCTTGTATATGTATTCATGTATATCTGACATTGGAGGGCTCACAGGACTTGTAAAGTCCTGTGACCCCCACCCCTTCTCCATGACATTACCTTTCCCTCTGTGAATGTCTGTATCTCTCTCTCCCTGTCTCTCTCTCTCTCCCCCTATCATCAGAGGGCTCACAGGACTTCATCTGCAAGTCCTTTGACCCATATAATTTGGCATTCTTTCCCTCTCTTTATGTCTGTCTGTATATCTCTGTGATACCAGAGGGCTTATATGGCTTCATCTGCAAGTCCTGTGTCCCCCATCTCTGATTTTACCTTTTCCTCTGTGCATGCCTGTCAGAGGATTTGCAGGACTTCATATGCAACTCCTATAAACTTCTGTCTTTGATGATGTCTGTATATCTTTCTCTCTCATTAAAGGGCTCACAGGACTTTGCCTAGCTGAAACCCCCAAGGCCTCCTCCTTCCTCAAATTTCCTCTCTCTCTGTCTGTTAATATATCTCTCTAACATGCAAGGGCTCACAGGATATCTACAAGTCGAGTGACCCCCCCCCCCTTATCTGTGACATTACCTTTCCCTTTGTGAATGTCTATATTTATTTCTCCCTCTCTCTTTGTGAATGTCTATATCTATTTCTCCCTCTCTCTTTGTGAATGTCTATATCTATTTCTCCCTCTCTCTTTGTGAATGTCTATATCTATTTCTCCCTCTCTCTTTGTGAATGTCTATATCTATTTCTCCCTCTCTCTTTGTGCATGTCTATATCTATTTCTCCCTCTAACATTGGAGGGCTCACAGGACTTCGTATGCAAGGGCGACCCTCCTTGCCCCAGACTTTCTTCCCATCTGTGTATTGTCACTCTCTCTGTGACATTGTAGGTTTTGCATGACATTATCTGCCAATCCCACAACTTCCCGCTGTCCCTGATCATCTTTGCCTGTGTATGCCTGCAATTTTTTTTCTCATCAGAGACCTTGAAGGGCTAGTTCTGCAAGCCCTCCTCTTCCTCATGTTAAATGGACCTCTGTTTATGTCCATATATCTGTCATTGGAAAGCTTGCAAGACTGTCTGCCAGTCCCATGACCCCCACCACCATATCTGTGACAGCATCTTTCCATCTTTGTATGTCTGTATATCTCTCCGACATTTAAAGACCTGTGAGAGTTGATCTTACAGTCCTGTGACACCCCTTTTTCCCTGATAGTCCTATAGCACCCCTTTTCATTGATATTACCTTAGTTCTTTGATCCCCATTCCTGATGCTACCATTTCTTCTGGGTACATCTCTCTGTGACTGGAGGGCTCCCAGAACTTCGTCTACAACCCCTGTGACCCAGTCTCTCACTTTACCTTTCACTATATTAACGTACCTATATATTTCTCTACCACAGGAGAGCTCCCAGAACTTGGTCTGCAAGCCCACTGACTTCCCTCTTTGTACATCCATTTATATTTCCCAGTCATTGGGAGGCTCAAAGGTCATTGTCTACAGGTCCTGTGACTCCACCTGTCTTTGACATTCCTTCATTCTATGTATGTGTATATATTTCAATGTCATTGCAGAGTAGTAGAAAGTAAGATGGGAGATGAACAGTTCAGATTCAGAACAGGATGCAGCATACTGGACCCAGTGTTTGGTGAGGCAGATAGCTGATAAGCTAGAGACAAGGAAATAATCCAATTGGGCATAACTAGATTTGGAGAGAGCATATGACACATTCCCAAGAAAGCAGATTTGGACAGTGCTTTGATGGTTCAAAGTCTTAGAAGCAGTGGGTGAATTAGTGCAGGATAGGTAAACGGACAGAGTTTGGACTCACACAGGGGTTCACAGAGAGAGTGGGTGTCTATCAGGGTTCTGTCTGAGCCCACTGCTGTCCATACTAGTGACTTGACTACTATATCAAGATAGGTTGGAGTGGGACAGATAAACAAAGCTGCTCTACGCAGATGATGCCATGTTAAAGGGAACTGAACAGGAACTTCAGCAAATGATAGGGGAATTTAATGCAAACCTGAAGTCACATGGGATGAAACGGAGTACAAATAAGGTGGATGTAAAATGGCAGCAATGGGAGAATCAGAAGAAGGTGAAACCTGCGGCAGAAGTGAAAATAGATGAACAGGTCAACAGCTTCAAGTATCTGGAAGGGGTGGTTGAGGGGAAAGAAAGTCGAAACGTGGAAGTCAAAGCTCGAATCAGAAAGACTGCAGCCAAATGGCATGGTGCGTCAAGGGTAACGTGTGACAGAAGGTCAAAAAAGCTGAAAAATAAGGTGTACAAGACAGTGGTACAACCAGTACTACTGCATGGTACAGAAACCTGGGCCATGAAGGCAGACCATTTCAGGAAGCTAGAGGTGATGGGATGAAGTACCTGATATAGGTGGGTAGGATGCACAGTGTGGAACAGATGAAGAAATGAGGACATCAGAGCAGAAGCCCAAGTAGCTCCAATTTTAGAAAAGGGCAGGGAACAGATTACACTGGTTCAGGCACATGTACAGGAAAGCAGAAAACAATCTTATGAAAAAGATTTGAAACTTACAGGAAGAAGACAGGAGGAAATGGTGATGTCCTGCAAAGTGAAGGATGGATTGTGTGATAGAAGACTTGCAATGTCAGATGAACCTATCTGCCCAAAGGCATAATAAGCCTAGCTTGAATGTGTTGGCTTTTGCTGCCCCATTAGGTTAGTTCCCTGTGCCTCTGTCCTGCACAGCCATTGAAGTGATCCCCGGGGTAAACTTTCTGTTTCCCATCCACTTGTCAAGGTTTCTCTTGAAGAATGTTAGTGAGAAGCTCTGCTTAATGTAGATTGGAATCTTGTTCCAGAGCACGGGAAGTCTTTGGGACAGGAATATCTCTCTCTAGCATGTCCTATTTATTGTTGTGGTGAGGTTTAGATCCCTAGAACGTTTGGCTCGAGGAGATATGGTTTTCTTTAGGTGGAGCATGCCCATTAATTCTGGGTTGGACATGGCCTTGTATGTCAGGCAGAGATCACCTCTGAGTAGGCAGTATGCAACAGAGTACAGCTGGAATTTCTTCAGTTGAGTTGCATAGGGCATCTGTTTGAGGCCAGTGATCCTCTTGGTGAGGTACTTCTGTGGTCTTTCCAGATGTTGCAGGTGTCTTGTAAAGTACCTCCCAAATGGGGCGTTGTACTCTATGATGGGTCTGATGAGTGATGCGTAGAGGGGCACAATGATGTCTTTTGATCTGGATGCAAACCCTTTTGTGATTAGGTGGGCCACATAGAAGGATTTTCTAGCCACTTTGGCAATGTGATTATCAAAGGAGAGATTACTATCTACTTGGGTCCCCAGATCCCTTATTACGTCTTCCATATTTAGGGGGCTTCCACCTATGTGGTAGTTTGTGGGTACTTTGTTTTTTCCAAAGGGAATGACTATGCACTTTTTGGCATTTAGCTTGAGGCCATGGTTTTGACACCAGGCATCTGTCCCAGTGAGACCCTTTTGGAGGATGTCTGTCAGCCAGAAAGTCAATTATAGCCCCTAATTTGCAGCCATCTGCAAACATGGTCAGCCATAGTCCTCCTGTGCTTTCCTGTACCTCTGAGAAGTATATGCCGAACAGGAGGGGTCCTAGGACTGAGCCCTGGGGAACTCCATTTGTAACCGATTTAGAGTCGGACCTAGCTCCCGCAACTCTCACCATGTGGGTTCTGTCCCTGAGCCAGTTGGCAACCCATCTTGTGACATAGGGGTTTATGTTCAGGCTGGTGAGCTTGTCTATAATACCAGAATTGGGAATGGTGACGAAGGCCTTTGCGAGGTCTAGGTAGGCTGTGTGGACCACCTTTCCCTCATCCATAGCCTTGGTAACTGTCTCAAAGAAGTCAACCAGGTTTAGGAGGCATGATCTGCCCTTAGCAAAGCCGAACTGGGTAGGGTCCAGTGTTTGGAGGTTCCCAATGTCTCTGTTAATGAGATCCATGATGATGTGCTCCATAGCCTTGCAGACCAAGCTAGTCAGGCTTATAGGGCGATAGTTCCCGGGGTCTGTTGTGGCTCCACCTTTGTGGAGTGTAATAACTCTTGCTGTGTGCCACTCTATGGGCACATAGCCTGTGGAGAGGCTGAGTTTGAACAGTGTGTTTAGGTGAGGGGTTAGTTCATCTTTGAGCTCATGTAGGACGCAGCCTGGGACACCATCCGGCGGTCCCATTGATGCTGTTTTTTTTACTTTGGAAAGGGCTGTTTTAACCTGAGTGTCTGTGATTTCAGGGCAATACATTTTTCTGGTATGGTTATGGGCCCTTTTGGAGGTGAGGGGGGGGGGGGGAGTTTGCACTGAACCTGCCTGCCGGGATGTTGGCGATATTGATAGGTTCAGTGTATTTCTGTGCCACTCTGCACCAACTCAGAGCAGATCTGAGAATTGCCACTTAGATTCTTGACATAGCTAAATAACGCCTTGTGGTTATCTTTGGAGTTCTTGGCAATTTTTTTTTCGAAGTAAGCCTTGGATGATTTTATGAGGGATCATAGTTTCTTGCTGATTCTGATCAGGGAGGTCTTCCCTTCTTGGGATTTTACTCTTTCTGTACTAGTTTCCTCCTATTGTATAGCTTGTTTACGGCAGGGGTCCACCAGACTGGTTTCCTTTTCTTGAAGGACGGAGTCTTGGTTTTGCTTGGGATAGCATGATCCATGCATTCTTGTATGTGCCCGTAGAGTGCATTAGCAAAGAACTTTGCAGCTTCGGCAGCATTATCCTTTAGTATGGGGTATTTGAAACTTTCCACCTCGGTCTTAAGTAAAGTGAAGCTTGCTTTTGAAAAGTTTTTCACAGTAGTTTCTTTGACCGGAGGTGGGGGCGGAATGTGGATATCCAGAGTGATTAGTTTATGGTCAGATCTAACCTGCGAGGGGTTGACCTCTGGTGTGGTTATGACCAGGTCCAATATGTTGTCACCTCTGGTGGGGGTGTTGACCAGTTGATCCAGGGTGTTTGAGTTTATAAATTCTAGGAAATGTTGGGCAAGGGAGTTAGTACTTGAGTAGTTCTCCCAGTTAATATTTGGGTAATTGAAATCACCCAATATCAGGGTGTTTGGTAGGACCTTTATGTTTCCCAGTGTTTCCAGAAATGCAGAATGGGGGTCCTGGAACATGGTGGGCAATCTGTAACAAGCTACAATTTGAATTGCAGCTCTGCCCATTGTTCATTGCACGTGGATGATCTCTGAAGCATCTTGCTGTGCTACTAACTGGAGGTGTGGGTATCCTTGATGAATATGGATACGCTCCCGCCTTTTGTATTTCGGTCCAGGTTTTGTGGCTGAAATGTATAGTATGAGTTGAAGCCTGGTAGTGCTGTGGTGCTCTCTGGAGCCTTAAATCAGATTTCTGTTACTGCACATATATCTATTTTCTCCATACTGAGTAGTGCCTTGAGTGCATGCATTTTGAGGTTTAGACTTCTGGCATTGAGTAGCATTATCCTCAGTTTTTTTGTTACTTGTGATATTTACGGTGGTGGGTTTCTCTTTTGAGCCTTGCCTAAAAAAGGCACTATGGGGGTGGCAAGAGCCTTGGCCAGTATTCGAAAGCCTAAGGGTGGCAGGTGCAAGCAGTCTCCAGCGAAGCAGCGTGGCTTGTCAAGCATGTCATCCCAGGCTGACAGACACTGGATCCCCTTTGAATGACACCAGAAGCTTAGCCAGTTGCCGAAATTGCAAACCACAAATAGATACAAATTAAGTAAAACAAAAAAAGGCAAACAGCAATGCCAAGCAATCCATTCATGGATGCCTATCGTACTATATTGGTAAGACAGAAAGAAAAATAAAACAAAGGATTTATGAGCACCAATATTGTATTAGTAGGAGAGAGACTGCTAAAGCACTAGCCAAACACATTGCAGACAACCCTAATCACAAGTTCCAGTACACAGTAATACATCAAGTGGAATGTGAAATAAGAGGTGGACCCTGGCAACTTAGGCTCAAAGAGAGTGAGCTAATGTGGCAAATTCGCACGTCAGCCCATATTCCACCAGGCCTTAACGAATATGCATCAATTAAAAGCATTTTAAAATTAAAAGCACTTAATAGGTAGGGAAGCTAAAGAGTTAAATTAAATTAGTACATCCTGCACATTTTATATCGATATATGTATATTAATAATAAAGATTTTTTTTATAAATTGGGACATATCTTTTTTATACATGTATGGTGCCCAGTATTGTAGCTGACATCAGCCTTATAAGTTTGCACAAAGTTTTGGTTATCTGCTCTGGGTGTAATTTGTTTAGGTTTTCAGATAAATATTTGTATTTTAATAATGATGTTTAATTGTATTTTAGATAAAATGTTTTATGAAATGTTTATACATGTTTTTGGAAGTAGGGACTAATATATATTATGGCATGTGCCTTTAAATGTGGTTAAGTCAATATGGTTGTGATAGTAACTAGCAAGTAATTAGGAAATGATTAATTGAATAATGGAATAATTTAATTCATAAGTATATAAGGATGTAAATGTAATGTCTTGCTTTGTCTGAAGAAGTTGGGGCACTGACTCCTTCGAAAGCGCTCATTAAACGGATTTTTAATTACTGAACAGACTGCTTGGCATTGCTGTTTGCCTTTTTTGTTTTACTCAATTGTTGAAATTGATAATTTTTTCTTTATACCATGGTATCATTCTCAGTGAGGGCAGGATGCTACTCAGGGTCAGGGTCATACCAGCCTGGGCTACATGATCAGAGAGCTCTTCCACGTCTCTTTTCATGTAGTCCAGGGGAGGTATGGCTCAGGTCATTTACACCAACATGGACAATGACAGAGTCATATTTGTACTTGTTCTGGAGTGACCTGAATGCTTGTGTTATGTGGTGGATCCTGGCACCAGACAGTAACACTCTCCTTATTCAGCCTAGTGAGTGGGATGTCAGTGTGCCTGACTTTAGAGTCACCTATTACTAGTATGTTGGGTAAGTTATTTTGCCTTAAGGCCTGTGATTGTGTGGCACACCAGTTTTGTGAAGTATGGGTTTCATGGTTTGTGTTGGGGGGGGTGGAGGTTGCTTGGATGTCTGCTTTGGAGGTCTCTGTTGCTTTTGCAGATTTTTATTTAGAGCCTCCGAGTACATTTTCGTGTATTTATGTGTGTTTCTTGCTGATTCTGGTTTCATAGGTCTATGCGATACTGGTGGTGTGATGCAAGTAATTCCCTTCTCCTCTTGACTGTCTGGTCCAGTCTTTGGTTATGAGAGTTTGGCCTCCAGTTTGGCTGTATAATTGCATCTCTCGCATGTATTAGTGTTTGGTGGTAATTGGAGAGGGTTGTCTGTGTACGAGGCAGTTGTAGTATTGTCCCAAAATGCCCAGATTCACCAGTTGGACCGGAGAGGATACCTGAAACTGCCCTTTGGACATGCCTGGATAAGTACAGTGAGCTGTTTTACTGATTGGCTGGTAAGGTCGAATAGAGAGCCTTGTCCTTCTCTACAGTATAGGGGGGTCTAGTGCTAAGGGTTATTACTGCTTGCTATGAGTTTTGAGCAAGTGCCAGGCTAAGAAGTGAATGGTTTGAGTGCTTAAGTTGAAAGTTTGTCTAGTTCCAAGGGAAAAATTGAAGAGTAGACTTTGTGGAGCCGGGAATATTTATAGCCTAGCTAACTGGCGCTGCCCGGCACGAAAACTGTGCTAATGTGGGTTTTATAGTAGGGAAATGAAAGAAATTAGCCCAAAATGGCCAATAAACTACTAATTTCTGGGCTGAAACCACTCCTTCAGGGACAGATAGGCTGCTCAAAGCTCCCCTGTCTCACAGGTGAACAGAAACTTCTTTCTCTCCAAGTAAACTTGTAACAGCCCTGAATTCAGCACTAACCTGAAAACTGGACTATACTAGCTTAGAAAGGTGGGAAAACAAGTATTTTTTTTTTCAGAAAATAAAGCAGATACAATAAAAAAAACACTTTAAATGCACAGAAATGGCTATCACACGAGTGTGTAGCCTACAACAGTTAAACAGGTAATTTAAACACAAAAATGACTGTTATAAACTGCAAGCAGTAAAATAAGTACAATATGTAGCTGAAACAAGCTTCTTACATCACAGAAACTCAAAAAAAAAAAAAAAAAAAATCAGCATTTTAGGCGGAATTAGCTAAAGGCAGCAAGAAAATGCAGAAAAATGATACTTAATCACTCCAAAGTCTTTCTTTTGTCTCTCTGCTGCTGTAGAGCTCTGCAGGACACCAGGCAGGTGTTTGCTGAGCTGTATACAAGCACAAAAACCTTGCAAATGCAGGTTTTATAGCAGGGAAATAAGAGAGAGAAATTAGCCCAAAATGGCCAATAAACTACTAATTTCTGGGCTGAAACCACTCCTCCAGGGACAGATAGGCTGCTCAAAGCTCCCCTCTCTTATAGGTGAACAGAGATGCAGCTCTCAAAGAAGGTTGGATGGTAGCAATGAATTGAGAGAGATGTCAACAATTGAGGAGACACCCTGACCCCATGTATAAAATGGAAAAAGTGGGTTGATGATACTGATGACTCTCTGTGATTGCAGAACTTGCAGGACTTTGTGTGCAAGTCCTGTGACCTTCCCTGTTCCTGACTTTCTTTCCCTTCGTGTATGTCTGTATACGTCTCTCTCTGTCAACATAAGGCTTGAAGGACTTTGTTGGCAAGTCTTCTGAGCCCCCCCCCCAACATTACCTTTCCCTCTGTATATATCCTTATATCTGTCAGTATTATCAGAGGACTCAAGACTTCATCTACAACTTCTGTGAACCCCTGTCCCTGACATCAACTTTCCATCTCTGTATGTCTGTACATTTGTGTGTCAGAGGTCTCAACTTCATCTGCAAGTCCTATAATCCCCACTCCCTTACATTGCCTTTCCTTTTCTACATGTCTGTATATACATCTCTGTAACAGAAGAGCTTTCAGGACTCTGTCAAGGAGTTGTATGACCCCACTCTTCCCTGACTTTACCTTTTCCTCTGTGTATGTCTGGATATTTACTGTGGTACGACTCACAGGACTTCAAGTCCTGTAACTCACTCCCAGCGTCCTTTCCCTCTGTGTATGTCCACTACAGGTTTCAAAGGACTTGGTCTTCAAATTATGTGACCCCCCCCCCCCGTCCACTACATTCTTTCATTTGATTTATGCCCACATCTCTGCCTGTGTCATCGTAGGACTTGCAGGACTTTATAAGCCCTGTGGACCAGCCTGATGTCCAGGCTGTTCTTTCCCTCTGGATAGTATATCTCTCTTCAATGTTGCAGGCCTTGCAGGACTTCATCTACAAACTCTCTGACCTGCCTCCCCCGCATTACCTTTCTCTTTATGTATATCAGTACACCTCTCATCATCGCATGGCTTCCAGGCCTTCATCTGTACGTCCTGTTAACCACCCATCCTTGATGTTAACTTTCCATCTGTGCATGTCCATATAATACCTCTCTGTTCAGAGGGTTCACAGGACATCTTTTGCAAGTCATTGACCCCCCATCGAGTAACCATCTGAAATGGTGGAGCCTGCTTGAGAGAGTCCCACAATACAGAATGAATAGCCAAAAGAATGGACTTACCCATACGAAGTCCAAGATGTCATTTCTTGGAATACTCCCTTTTTTCCTAAATATGGCAATCTTGGAGTTGGTATATATACGTTTGGGGAGGCAGGGAAGTTGGCCCCCACATGGGGGGTATGGGGGGCTTTCCCCTTTGAAAAAAAGAAGTCTAAAAGAGAAGACTGATTTTTGAAATTCTCTCATAGGTTGGTACTAGGCCATCAGGCCAAGGGCCTATACAAGCCTAGCCATAGTAATCTCCTCTTCTGTGTTTTCTCTTTTTTGTTGTTGTTGGCACTCAGCATTTCGAATGCCGATATTTCAATAGGGAGCCCCCATCCCTAATGTTATCCTTCCACTCCTTTGTGCATATCCATACCTGTGTGTGCCAGGGCAAGCTCACACAACTTCTAAAAGTCCTGTGACCTCCCTGTCCCTAATGTTTCTTTCCTCTGTGTAAGTCCATATAGAGCTCTGTCATCTCATGGCTCAAAGCACTTTGTTTACAAGTAATGTAACCCCACCTGTCACTAATGTTCCCATTCCCTTTGTGTGTCTGCATATCTCCATCAGAGGGCTCGTAGGACTTTGCCTGCAACTATGTTGACCCCTTCATCAAATTTATTTTCCCTCTGTGTATATTCATATATCTCTGTCATTGAAAAGCTCACAGGACGTCAGCAAGTCCTCTGACCCCACCTCCCTTACAGAACTACTCCCTCTGTGTATGTCTGCATATTTCTGTGCCAGAGGGCTCACATAGCTTTGTCTTAGGTGCTCTGACCTCTTTTCTATTAGGATACCTTGCCCTCTAAGCATGTCTGTATACCTCTCTGTCATCTCACAGTGTGCAGTCCTTCTACTGTAAGTTCTGTGACTCCCCCCCCCAATTCCCCTTTCCTTCTGTGATGTCCGTATATCTATCTGTCATGGGAGGGCTCACAGGACTTTGTACAAGTTCGGTGACCCCCCCCCCCCCACCCACGTCCCCATCCATGACGATCTTTCATTCTCTGGATGTCTGTATATATGTCACTGTCATTGGTGAGACTTCATATGCAAATCCTGTGACCACCTATGCCTCTGACATTCTCTCCCTCTGTCAGAGGGTTCCCAGTATGTTGTCTGCAAATCATTTGACCCTGCTGTTGCTTGACTTACTTTTTGTGTATATCCATATATTTCTGTTATTGGAGAGCTCACAGGACTTAGTCATCAAGTCCTCTAACCCACCACATTTCCTCTCCCTCTCTATATATATACATCTGTGTGTCTCTGTCATCAGACAGCTCACAGAATTTCATCTGCAAGTCCTGCTACCTCCATGTCCTGACATTCTTTCCCTCAGTGCATATCTGTATCTCTCTCTCTGTCATTGGAGATCTCAAATACATAGTCTGCAAGTCCTGTGAGCCTCCCCTTGTCCACGATGGTCTCTCTCTCTCTCTCTCTCTCTCTCTCTCTCTCTCTGTTTATGTGCATTTATCTCTGTGGCATTGGAGGGCTAGCAGGACTTCATCCTCAAGTCCCGAGACCCCTCAGTCCCTGACATTTACCCTGACATTTCTGTATATCCCTATATCTCTCTGTTAGAAGGGAACTCTCAGGACTTCACCTTTAAGTTTTGTGACTGCTCTTCCTGATACCTTTCCCTCTTTTTCCATAATCCCCGATGCTACCTTTCCCTCTGTACATGTCTTTATCCCTCTCTGTCATGTGACAGTTTTGCAGGATTTCATCTACAAGTCCTATGACTTCCCCATCCCTAGAGTTACCTTTCCTTCAGTGTATGTCAATATATCCTCCCAGTCATCGATGGGATCATAGAACTGCAACTCCTGTGACTCCCCATCCCTGTTGTTACCATTCCCTCTGTACATCTGTACATTTCTCAGTCATCAGTGGGTGTTCACCCCTTCATCTGCAAGTCATCTGACCCCCATTTCTCTCAAGTGTTATTTTCCTCTATGTATATTCATACATCTGTCTCTGTCATTGGGGGGCTCACAGCTCGTCATTGGGGGGCTCACAGCTCGTCATCTACAAGTCCTGTAGCATCCCCATCCAGGCTGTTCATTTCCTCTGTGTATGTTCACATATCTCCGCTTATCTCTCAACCTCTAAGAGCAAGAAATCTGGACAAAGCCATAAATAATGGGGGCAAAAAGTCCCAAAAATAGGGACACATTTTAAATATTGCTCTTATAAACTTCAAAAATTGATAGAACAGGTTTTGCATGAATTTTCTGAAAGGTATGAAGTCTGAAACTTAAATGTCTAATTTTCTGCCTCCAACCCTCAATGATTTGCCAGCAATTTGCAGAAAAATACAATGTTATGAGAATCAGACCAAAAATATGAGGTGAAACTGGACATTCTGCAAAAATCTGTACATTTGAGAGGCATGCATCTCTGTCATCAGGGCATTCCCAGGATGTCATCTGCAAATACTCTGACCCTGCTGGTCCAGGATGTCATCTGCAAATACTCTGACCCTGCTGGTCCAGGACTTTGTCACTGGAGAGCTTGCAGGACTTAGTCAGTATATATATATATATATATATATATATATATATATATATATATATATATATATATATATATATATATATATATGTCTGTACATCTCTTTGTCATGGGGCTCACAGGATTTCCTCTGCAGTCCCTGACATTCTTTCCCCTCTGTGTATGTCCATATACTATTTCCCTTTCTGTCATTAGAGGGCTCAATGGACTTTGTCTGCAACCTCTTCAATTTTTCTGTCATTGAACAGCTTCCAAGATTCTGTCTGCAAGTCCTCTGTCCCCTCCCTCCCTCAATTCATCTTTCACTTTATGTGCATCTGTCTGTTGTCAGAGAGCTTGCAGGACTTCATTTTACAAGTCCTGTAACCTCACCTGATCCTGAAGTTCTTTGCCTATGTTCATATCCATATATTTCTCCATCATTGGGAGGCTCTGTATGTTGCCTTCACCTTCTGTGACTCCACATATCTCTGAAATCTTTCCTTCTGTGTTTGTATAGCTATTTCAGGACTAGCAGGACTTTGTCTGCAAGACTTTTTGTCCCCCCATCCCTGACATTGCCTTTCCCTCTGTGTATGTCCGTATATATGTCATTGAAGGGTTCAAAGACCTTCGTCTGCAAGTCTTTTGACAGCCTCTCCCTCACGTTTCCTTTCCCTATGTGTATGTCCATATATCTCTCTGACATCAGAGGACTGAGTCATTAGAAAGCTTGCAGAATTGTGTCTGCAAGTCCTGTACCCACCCAGTCCCTGATGTTACATTCACCTTTTTGTATGTCCATATACCAGTCTGTCATTTAATGGCTCATAAAACTTCATCTACATTCCTGTAACCTCCCCCATAGCTGATGTTACCTTTACTTCTCTACATGTCTGTACATCTTTCTGTCATCAGAGGATTTGCAGGACTTTGTCTGCAAGTCTTATGACCCCCCTTGTCTCTGACTTTCTCTCCCTCTATGTCCATTATTTTATCTGTCATCCTAGACCTAACAGGACTTACTTTGCAAGTGCCCTGATACCCCATCTCCCTCACATTACCTCAACCTCTGTTTATAAATGTCTATATCCCTATCATTGCCAGGGCTTTGTCTGCAAGTCCTATGACTCTCCTGTCCCTGAAGTTCTCTAACTCCATGTATGTCTGTACATCTCTGACACTAGAGGGATTACAACACTTCATCTGCAAGTCCTATGATCCACCAATGTCACTTTTCCCTCTGAGTATGTCCATATACGTCTGTCAGCAAACGACTTGCAGGACTTCGCCCACAAGTCCTATGACCCCCACCCCCACCGTGCTGTTACCTTTCCCTCTGCAAAGGTCTGTATACCACTCTGTCATCTAACAGCTTGCAGGGCTTCATCTGCAAGTCCTCTGACCCCCCCTGTCCTTTCCATTCTTTCCCTCTATGCAGGTTCGAAAACATCTCTTATCAGAGGCTGTGCAGGACTTCATTACTCTTTGTATCTCTGTATCTCAATGTCATCACAAGGCTCACAAAACTTCAAATACAAGTTCTGTGACCTCCTCTGTCCTTGACATTCTTTCTTCTGTATATGTTTGCATATCTTTGACATTGAAAAGCTCGCAGGACTTCATCTGCAGGCCCTGTGACCCCATGCTGTCACAGATGTTGCCTTTTCGTCTGCCTGTATATGTCCTCTCGCTCTCTGTCATCAGATGGCTTAGAGTATTTTGTCTGACCCATGCTGTCCCTTCATCTATGAAATTATCTCCATTTGTGTATGTCTGTGTATATCTCTGTCATCAGAGGGCAGGCTGGACTTCATTGCAAATACTGCGACCTCCCCTTTCCTGACATAACCTTTCTCTCTGTGTATGTCCTTATTTCTCTGTCAATGGAAGGCTTGCAGGACTTTGTAAATCCTAAGACCCCAGTATGTCCCTAAGGCTCTTTTCATCCAAGTCCATATACCTCTCTGACATTGGAGGGCTTAGAGGACAATCTACAAGTACTGTGCCCTTGTGTTCCTGGCAATACCTTTCCATCTGTTTATATCAATACATCTCGCTATCAGTGGAAGGCTCACATAGCTTCACCTACAAGTCCTGTGACCTGCCCCTATTCAAGATGTTACGTTTTCCTCTGTGTATGTCCATCTCTCTTTATATCATGGCAGGTCTCAAACAACTTCAGTTCCTGTCAGCCCCCCCCCCCCTTACGTTACTTTTTCCTCTGGGCATATATATATATATATATATATATATATATATATATATATATATATATATATATATATAGATATATATATATATATATATATATATATATATATATATATATATATATATATATATATATATATATATTTCAAGCACAGGCATCATTAATGCCGTTCTAGCTTGCCAATATACCAAAACACTTGTTCCCATGAGTATCCAGGCTGTTCTTAAAAATATCTAAACATGTACTTGCTTTAATGTAATCTGATAGTCTGTTCCATGCATCTGCTGCTCTCAGAGAACCAATTAGTACACTTCTCATTCCTATAGAATCTTCTACACAGGTTATCTGATGATTCTCTATTACTTTTTGATAACCCCAAACATTCCCAGAGGTAGTTCTCTCTAAATGCCCTTTATACCCAAATAAGATCTCCTCCTAGATATCAGTAAGAGACTTTGTACATGTTCAGATATTTTAGTCTTTCATAACTTAAATTTTCACATCCATGGATACTCTTGGTATATTTCTACTGTACTCTTTCCAGTTCTCAGGCTTGTTTTCTTATACGGTTGCCATAATTTTATTCCATACTCAGGTTTGGGTCTAATGTAACTAACAAACAATGACCATCATTTTTGATTTCCTAGACTTTATAAATCTTTTTATACAACCATCATTAACCAATTGGTTGAGATCATTAGAAAAACTCATAGCTAGATCTACCCATATACCCAGGACATTAAATGAGTCTACAGTTTCAATCACTGTGTTGTACTAAATATTAACCTTTCAATTTGCCAACACCACTGGTAAAATATGGAACTCTCTCCCAAATAACATCACGCTTGCAACTTCTCTAAGTCAATTCAAAAATAGTCTAAAACTCCACTTCAAGTCACACTGGCTATGTCCTTGCTCAAACCCAGACTAGCTCTGTGCCATTAACTAAAACATAAACAACTAGCTAAGATGATAAGTACTTTGTATACTGTGATAAAGAAATATGTATCCTGTCTAACTCTATGTCATTATACTGCCTACCATCCTTGCTAATATGTTATTAATGTTACATTTGTAGTAATCTCAGAAATAGTAATGGCAGTCTTGTACTTGTATGTAAATAGCCTATGTTTTTGTTAAGTTCTTTCAGCTCATTTACTGTACCTAATTATCAATGTAACTCTGTTGGAGCTTTTCTCCCCGGGCCTCCGCTGAAAAAGGACATGTATCCAGTCGGACCATCCCGGTTAACAAATGTAAAATAAATAAAATAAAATAAAAAATTTACATCTCCCAAATCCTACATGCTTAGTTTTTGATGCATTTATCAGCATATTATTCTCCTGTGCCAAATGGTCAATTTAGTCAAGTTATTTTGCAGACATGCCTTATCTGTAACACATGTAATCAGTTTACCCAATTTCAGGTCGTCTGCATATAGACTATAGAATACCTCAGATGAAAAAGTTAGGTCTGAAAGATACAATCTAAACAAGAAATGGCCTAGGACATAGCCCTGTGGGACACCCTGACTGTAACCAAGAATTTCACCTGTTCAGTTGCTGTACGATACTTGCCATGTCCTATTTGTAAGCTATGAAGCTCTCCATCTTATCAAGAGTGCATAAACACTGATCAATAAATTAGAACTAGGTATTTATGTATAACCTGTTTGATTGCTGAAGTTAAAGCTATATAAATGTCACAGCACAATTTTTCATTCATAGCTGTCATTATATTGTTATAGATCATGTTACAGGTGGTAATAGATCTATTTTCAACATATGCATGCTGATATATGGTTTCAAGTCCCACCTATCCAGTTCTAACAATAACTTATACAATATTACTTTCTCCATTATTTGTTTACAACATGAAAGTAGACTTAAGGGTCTAGGAGTCTGGGTTTGTCCTACTCCCCTTTCCCTTAAAGACAGGTTTAATAAGTTCGCATCTCCAATCTTGAGGAATATCCCCATATTTATATGGCCTGGTGAATAATAGATATAATGGTTCTGTAAGTTCTGTTCTTGCTTAAGTGTTCTCAGGTCATTGTTACTAATTATGTCTCCTCCCTGTGCTTTGTTTGGATCCAGTTTGCCCAGTTCTTTTTCAATATAATCTAATTTGATTCTAGTATCTGAGGTTACCTGGATAACACTAGGAAACATATCTCCCCCTTTTGTGGAGAGAAACTGTTTGCGCAAGATTTTGTAAATATATCTATAATCTCGTGTCTGAGAATAAATTTTAGAATCTGCACACAATTTATCAATTTGTCTTTACTCCTTCCACATATGTATCTATAAAAAGGTTTCCTATTATGCTCAATATCTTTATATGCATTTTCTACAAATATTTCTTGATCTTGTCTCACACTATGCTTAATCTGTTTGTCCTGCTTGTTTATTTCAGTTTACAAAGTTGTACTTCAACCTCTCTTCCATTTCTTATATTTTTGTCTCACTTTAATCAGATATCGTGTTCTTATGGAAAGATCTCCCTGATGTTGTATGCCCAGATAGATCCTAATTTTAAACATTTTTTTTATTTTTTGCACTCAATTTCTCTTTCAAAACTTTCCGCATTCCATCTGAACGCATCACTCCAGTTAGTTGTACATAGTGACGGTTTTGTTTCCATATAATCTGTAATGAACCTTCTGTGCACTGGCTTAGATTTCAGTTTGGCCGAATTATCCAACAATGATGTTGACATCCTACAGAAAGGCTTCAATTAAACCGACTGGTGCCAGAACAATGGCCTTAAGCTCAATACCAAAAAATGTGTCATCATCCCCCTTGGGAAAAACCCGGTTCTCTTGAATTACCACATCAGTGGTAGTCCACTGAACACAGAAGGCATTATAAGAGATCTAAGAACACAGGTTGACAGCAACCTCTCTTTTGACCAAGACATTGCCACTGTGGTCAGAAAGTCCTTCTATGTGGTACATCTCATTACTAAGGGTTTTGCATCCAGGAAGAAAGAGGTCATTGTGTCCCTCTACTCTTTCCTCATTAGGCCAGTCATCTAGTACAATGCCCCATTTGGCATGTACCTCACTAAACACCTGCAACAACTGGAGAGGCCACAAAAGTACCTCACAAAGAGGATCCCAGGCTTTAAACATTTGTCTTATATGGACAGACTCAAAAAATTCCCAAATATTCTCTGTCTCATATCGCCTACTTAGAGGTGATCTCTGCTCGACTTACAAAGCCATCTCTGACCCAGCTCTGTTAGAAATGCTACATCTAAAGAAATCCCAATCCCTCTGCACCACACGCTCCAGAGACCTCAACCTCATTACCACAATCAGCAGAACATGCTGGAGGGACAGGTTCATAACCCAGAGACTGCCCATGCTATGGAATAGACTTCCCATGCATGTCAAGCAGAGCACCTCACTGGACCTCTTCAAGAGAAATCTTGATGAGTAGATGGGAAATAGAAAATTCACCCCGGGGATCACTCCAGTGGCTCTACTTGACAGATGCACTAGGAACGAAGGTCGGGTGGCACGATGCCAGGGTAATCTTATGGGCTAGGCTTGTAAAGGCTCCAGGGTCATTAGCCAAGTACACACCTATGAACCTATAAAATTAACCTTTATAACCCCATGATCACCATACATCAATCGTGGTAAAACTTGACTTGAATTAACAGTAATTTCTTCAGGAATACAAACAATGTATAGTATGTTCTGACCCTGTTTTTTTTTTTTTTACAATCTGAAGCAATTGTTGTTCACGAACATACATTGTGAATAATTTTCATACCAATGTTGTTGGATCAATATTATTCCAGTCTGTTTCTGGTAAATGTAAGTCCCTAGCAAATATTATTCTTCCAGCCTGTGTTTCATGCAAGAAATGTATTAATTCCTCTAGGTCATCTGCACTTGACTTTGGTGGTCTATACACTCCCAACAATTGTTGTGTTCCAGGCTTGTCTTTATTGTCACAGTTACACAGTCTATAGTATTGGTGTTATCAGTGAGCATGTAATAATCACAGGTCTCATAACACCTCCACCTGATTTTGTTAGAATGTCTGTTATGGTAAAAGCATTTATAACCTGACAGAATTGCTTTCCAGTCATTGTTCTTTAACCATGTTTCACAAACATCATCAATCTTGTCGGAACATAGCAAATTTTTCTAATAATATATACATGTCCTCTGACTGCCCCCTCCCCCATTCATGACATTACCTTTTCTTCTGTGCATGTCTGTGTACCTCTCTATCATCGGAGGGCTTTCAGGACTTCATCTGTAAGGCCTCAGACCACCCTGACCCTGATGTTATCCTTACCCCAATGTATGATGGTATATTGCTCTCATTAGACAGCTTGCAGGACTTCACCTCTAAGTCTTCTGACTGCCCCCCAACCTCATTTTTTTGCAGTGTGTGTATGTCCATGTATCTCTGTAACACTGGAGGTCTCACAGCACTTAATCTATAAAATCCTGTGACTCTTCATTCCCTAACATTACCTTTCCTGCTGTGCATGTCCCAAAACCTCTCTGTCATCGCAGGGCTCACAGGACTTCATCTGCATGCCCTTTGACTCCCCTCCTATGAAGCTCTTTCCCCTCTGTGTATGTTCATATATATCTGTGTCATTGGAGGGCTTACAGGTGTCTTGTAACCCCTGTGACCAATTAACCCTGACATATATATCTGTCATTGGAGGGCTTACAGGAGTTCATCTGCAAGTCTTGTACCCATGTGACCCATTCACCCCTGACATTACTTTTCCCTCTGTGTATGTTCTTAGCTCTGTTACTGGAGGACTTGCAGGACGTTGCAAGTCCTGAGACCCCAGCATGTCCCCAACACTCTTTTCATCTGTGCATGTCCAAATATCTCTCTGATATCAGAGGGCTTGCAGGACTTAATCTACAAGTCACGTGCCCCTCTGGTCCTGAGAAAACATTTCCATCTGTTTACATCAATATATCAGTGGAGGGCACACATGACTTCACCTACAAGTCTTGTGACTTGTCCCTGTCCAAGAGGTTACCCTTCCCTCTGTGCATGTCCATATTTCTCTTTATCATGCCAGGGCTCACACAACTTCCAAGTCCTGTCACCACCCCTTACATTAACTCTTCCTCTGTGCATGTCTATATTATTATTATTAATATATATATATATATATATATATATATATATATATATATATATATATCTCATCAGATGGCTCACATGACTTTGCCTGAAGGTCTCCTGTCCTCCCTTCTCACATTTACTTTCCCTCTGTGGCATCGGTGGGCTTGCAGAACTTCATCTGCAAGTCCTCTGACCCGCCTTCCATTCATGACATTACCTTTTCTTCTGTGAATGTCTTTGTACTGGTCTGTCATCGAAGGGCTGTCAGGACTTCATCTGCAAGTCCTTTGACCACCCTGGCCCTGATGTTACCCTTACCCTCAATGCATGACTGTATATTGGTCTCGCATTAGATGGTTTGCAAGACTTCACCTCCAAGTCCTCTGTCCACCCTCCCCCCTCCGAAATCGCAAGTTTTTTTTTCCATGTGTGTATGTTCATGTCTTTCTCTCAGACACTGGAGGTCTCACAGGACTTGAGCTATAAAATCCTGTCAATCTCCATTCCCTAACATTACCTTTCCCTTTGTGCACATCCCAGAACCTCTCTGTTATTGGAGGGCTCAGAGGACTTCATCTGTATGTCCTTTGAATCACCTCCTCTGAAAGTCTTTCTCCTCTGTGTATGTTCAGATATTTCAGTGTCATCGAAGGCTTACAGGAGTTCATCTACAAATCTTCTGACCCATGTGATCCATTCATCTCGGACATTACCTTTCCTTACATGTATGCCCTAGTCTCCTTCTCTCACACTCTCATTGAAGAGCTCATAGGATTTTTGCAAGTCCTGTGACACCCCCCCCCACACCACCAATCCCTGATGTTTCCTTTCTCTGAGTAGGTTCTTATCTTTCTCTGCCACCAGAGGGCTTGCAAGATTTTTTTTTTACCTTTCTGTGTCACCACAGGGCTTGCAAGACTTTCTGTAAATCTTGTGACCCCCTACCCCCCTGTCCCCAACATTCTTTCCCTCTACGCATGTCGATATATCGCTCTGTCTTTGGGGGGCTTACAGAACTTTGAGCACAAGTCCTCTGACACCCCCCAAGTTTCCTCTTTGTGCATTTGTATAGATCATTCTGTCACTGGATGGCTTGCTGGATTTATTCTGTAACTCATATGATTCCCTCCACTCTGATGTTCCTTCTCTCTGTGTAAGTCCATATCACTCTTTCTCACTGAAGGACTTGCATAACTTCATCTGCAAGTCTTGTGATGCCCCTATCCCGGACGTCTTTTCTCTGTATAGGTTCATGTATCTGTTATAGAAGGACTCGCAGGACTTAGTCTGCAAGTCATGTCAGATATGCCCTTATCTCTCTTGCTCTCTGTATCCAAGAGCTCATAGAATAACTTCTGCAAATCCCACAACCCCCCTTATACCCATCATTTTTCCCCATGTATGTCCATATATATCTCTGCCATTGGAAGGCTTGCAGGACTTTGCAAGTCCACAGATGCCCTGTATGTTCTGACATCAGAAGGCCTGCAGGACTTCATCTGCAAGTCCTGTGACCCATCCAGTTCCAGAAATTACCTTTCCTTGTGTGTATGCCCCTATATATGTCAGTGGAGGGTCTGCAGGACTTTTTGTCTACAAGTCCTGTGAATCCCCACCATGCTTAACATCGACTTTCCCTCAGTCCAGGTCTGTCTGTGTATCGCTCTGTCATTTTATGAGTCATAGAACTTTATCTACGCATTCATTGATCCTTTCCACCTCTTATAATACCTTGCAGTCTGTGAATGCCCATATACTTGTCCATCATTAGAGGGTACTCAGTCCTGTGACACCATCCCTTACGTGATGTTTCCATCAGTCTATGTGCTTATCTCACTCTGTCATCACAGGGCTCTCAGGACTTCATATACAACTCCTTTGACCTCATACATAATGTTTCCTTTCCCCCTCTGTGTATGTCTGCAAACTTCTGTCATTGGAGGGCTCACATGACTTCATCTCCAAGTCCTGTGACCCCCTCCATCCCTAAACCTACCTTTTCTTCTCTGTATGTCAGTATATCTGTCTATCATTGAAGGGCTAACAGGACTTTTTCTGCAACTCCTATGATCCCTCCATCCCAGACACTTTTCGCCTCTGTGTAAAGCTTTATACTTCTCTGTCACTGTAGGGCTCACAGGATTTCATTTGAAAGTCCTTTGTCACCCCCCCCAAACATTACCTTTCCCTCTACATATATCCATGTTCTTCTCTGTCATCTCACAGCTCACAGGATTTCATCTACATCTGTTGTGACACCCCCATCACGGAGGATAACTTTCTGTCCATGCATGCTCATACAGCTCTCTGTCATTTGAGGACTTGCGGGACTTCATATGCAAATCATGTGCTCTCGCCCTTGTCCCTGATGCTACCTTTATTCTGTACATGTCCTCATTTCCCTCTTTCATCAAATGACTTGTAGCACATTTTCTGCAAGTCTTTTGGCAACCCCATCACGAACATTCATTCCCATTGCATATGTCTGCGTATCTCTGTCATTGGAGGGTTCGTAGAACTTCATCTGCAATTCTTCTGACCACCCCTGTTATCTTTCCCTCTGTGTATATGTTGGTATACCTGTCTGTCATTTAAGGGTTAGCAAAATGCCATCTACAAGTCCTGTAAGCCCTCCTCTCCCACGGACATATTTCTCCCTGTGCATGTATGCACATCACTCTGTCACTGGAGGGCACACAGGATTTTACCTGCAAGTTTTGATCCCTTGTCACTGATGTTCTTTCCCTTTGTGTATGTCCTGTGATGCCCCTGCACTGGCCCAGCAATCAAGGAGCCTCAAACCTCCCCACTGGCAAAAGTGGGAAATGTACACGCTGGGAGGATGACAAGTACACAGAGAGTAAAGTGCAATTTCCCTTAAGAGCATACAGAGATCACAGTCAGTCTGGGGCTGGTTTCTCCTTTCTCCAGATTCTTAATAAGGCTCCCCACTGGCACAGCTATAGAGTTGAGATCGCAGCTGAGTGGCCAAGCTAGGACCTCCAGCACCCTCTCTGTCCAACCAGTGCTTTGTGTCCCTGCCCAAGTATCTGATGCACACACTGAGATTTGATTTACACACACAGACACACGCACACACAGACAAAGGAAAGGCTGACACATTACTAGTTATTCCCCCTTTGGCCCAGACTATAAGGTAGTTTTCACTGCCACCAGCTAGCTCCTTATCAGCTAGTTTAAGGCCCTTAACAAAGGGTGTCCAACCCTACTGTGTAATGTTACTATTAATCCAACTGGTAGTTTGACCAAGAGGCAAGGCTATTAGGAGTGGCCTGTACAGTGTCACCAAATAAATATTCAAGTACTCTGAGCTTAAATATATCTCACAAATATCAGCCACAAAGATAGGTTTAAATATATTTAATAAATAATAAAAGAACAAGACAATCCTTAGTAAGTAATCGGTTACATCAGAGTTCAAAATCACAGGAAATATTTAAAACATTGCAGGACCGTCTCGAATAAAGAAAACATCTAAGCTATACTGTACTATATTCCTATCTGAATCTAAAAAGTTACTGTACCCTAAAAACGTACTTACAGCAAGGCAAGTGGTGAATGGATGTTCCCGTTAGGTCCAAGACAAAATACAAAATGCCCTCTCTCTCACTCTCTCTCTCTCTCTCTCCCTCTGAGAGTTCTTAAATTTAATATCAACTATTGTCAGAAACTACTAGCATTGTAGCAAATACACCTCTCTTGGGTCTTTGCAACTGCTGGAAGACAAACAATAAAACACTTACAAAACAATGCAGAAGGTACCCTAGTTCTAGACATCCTGTCTCCTTGCTGCATTAAATCTAACTTTTATAGCACAATCATAAAACAATTTAATTTCAATTATTTTCTTGAAGTTTTGCAAGTTAACCCTCTATGTTCTAGTTCCCACTGTTAAAAAATTTACATTTACACATATACAATAGTTTATATACATTTCTGTTCTAGTCCATCAGGGTACGCTGTGGTCACATCTTTTAAGCTCAGTACTGTACAAACCCTGTTCAACACATACTTCTGTACCAGCAGTTTAATATACACATAACATACAGTTCTAATATATTTGTAAGACTCTTATATGAATCATGTTGATATTCACAAATGACATATAACTAGTTACAAAATTCCAGATAGCTGTGCTGGCAGTATTTCCCTTTGTCACATGTCCATATATCTCTCTGCTACTGAAAGGCTCACAGGACTTCATATGCAAGTCCTCTTTCCCAGCTCTGCCTTGCATCATCTTTCCCAAGATGTATTTTGTGTACCTCTCTGTCATTGGTGGCTTTGAAGAACTTCACTTGCAAATCCTGTGAGCCCCATCACTGACGTTGTTTCCCTGTGTGTATTTCTATGCAGAACTACGTCTGCAAAATCTGTATCTCCCGCTATCACTGATCTTAACTTTCTCTCTGTGTATACCTGTACATCACTATGTAATCTGTGGACTTGCATGACTCCTCCTGCAAATTATTTAACCCTCTTCCATTCCTGGCATTACCATTCCCTTTGTATGCCCATATAGATCTATATCATAGGAGGCCTCACAGGACTTCATCTGCAAGTCTGGACATTCAGTCCCTAATGTTATTTCCCTCTCTGTATGTTCTTATAGCTGTGTGTCATCAGAGGGCTCATATGATTTCATCTGCAAGTCATCTGACCTCCCTGTCTTTTCATCTGTGTATGACTCAAGCTTCCACTAAACCAACCCCATTTACCACTAACTGTTTATCCAGATTGATGCAGATGATATGGTCATCTGTAGATCTGATCTCCCACATCATGCAATTGGAACTCCCTGTCTAAAGGACTTTTTCTAAATACAGCACTGACTAAATTCCAACAACTACTTCTCAAGGACAAAAAAAAATAGTTATTTGGCACCTTTAAAAATTATCCATACCCCCCAATCCTTTGATATCTGACTATGATAATACCATTGAAACCAGCACCTCCTCTAGATATTTTGGTATCTGGCTAGACTAATCAATAAACTTCAATGAGTACACAGAAAAGATGAGTGCCAAGATCAACAGTCTACTCTTCTGGGCTAACATATCTCCATTCATCTCACATCCAGCAAGGGCTACTATAGGGAAAGGCATACTCCTTGCCCAATTTGAGGATTATCTAGTTCAAAATCTTCTTGGTTCCTTACTGTTCAAAAGACTTAAACTTTCCACCCCTCCCCTCTTCCAAATTTTTTCACTGCCCATCAAACCTATAATCTAAAGAAGCCAAGCCAGAGCCTGTCCTTCCCTACAAACCCTTTTTCTCTCTCAGACTGCACTCTGCTAACCATCACCTCTCTGTAAAGACCCCAGTGGTGGATTAAGAGTACCTTGGACTATGGGTGGTTTTCAAACCATGGCCACTCTCATCTCTCCCCCCCACGCACTTTTTTCCTGGACTACGCATACATGCTCATATTCTTTTTCAATCACCTTCCTAGTTTAAGATCATTCAGATTTTGCCATTATGCTTCACTGATGTCCACACCCATTAAATTACTACCAGTTGACTCTATACACCTCAAATGTCCAATTCGTTTTTTTAAAAGCTACAATAAAGTATCCCAACTTCCCTTACACAAATAAGTCCTGCAAAGCCATACTAATGACAGTTTAAAACCTGATTATGAGAACCAGAGTTAGCCATTCTGACCCAGAGACAGCCCCCATACCCAGCAATTATAGGTCACTATGGACTGTGTATACCACAGATGTTTGATTGTGATAAAATACAACTTACTTCACCAAACACACTAGTCCTGCAAAGACAATATTTAAACTGACCAAATAAGAGAGTAATTTACTTTCAACAGACAGCTCCAACCCTACCTAGCAGTTATATCCTCTTTGTTCAGTGCATCTCATTTAATTTTGATAAAGATCCAAGAACCAATGACCAGTCAGCTGAGAGACTGAGGTAGTAATTTTATTACAATTTGTAATAAAGCTACTAGCTCAGTCTGTCAACTGACTGATCATTGGTTCTTAGTTTCATAGGTAGGTACTAGGCTATTGGCCCTAGGGCCTATATAAGCCTAGCCAAACAGTACCCTAGCTTTTGCCACCCAAGAAAATTATTTTCCTGTGTCCCTGTCAAGCAGAGCCACAGAAGTGATCCCCGGGGTGAATTTCCTATCTCCCATCCAATCAAGATTTTTCTTGAAGAGTGCTAATGAGGAGCTTTGTTTCATATAGATAGGTAGTTTGTTCCAGAGTATGAGAAGTCTCTGAGACAGATCTATCCCTCCAGCATGTTCTGTTTATTGTGGTGACAAGGTTTAGGTCCCTAGAGCGTGTAGCTTGGAGGGACTGGGATTTCTTTAAGTAGAGCATGCCCAACAGCTCTGGGTTTGACATAGCTTTGTATGTTAAGCAGAGATTGCCTCTGAGTAGGCGATATGCGACAGAGTAAAGCTGAAGTTTTTTTTTAGACTATCTCCGTAGGGCATCTGTTTGAGGCTGGTAATCCTCTTTATGAGGTATTTCTGTGGCCTTTCCATTTGCTGTAGATGTCTTGTGAGGTACATACCAAAAGGGGCGTTGTACTCTATAATGGGTCTAATGAGTGATGAGTAGAGGTTCTTGTATTTTTATATCTGGTTTATGACCAAGTGAGAATAACCTGCCTGTTTTGGTTACTTAACTTTGATAAAGATGATACCTCTCAACTTCTTAGCACATGAATGAGGGACAAAGCCAAAAAACAATGAGGAACAAAGTTCCAGAACCAGAGTCAGAAAATTGCTAGAAAAACAGTTTAAGGGTATGAAGTCTGGAATGCAAATCTGTTTAATTTTTAGTGACTACATTAATCAATCAGTGATTTACCAGAAACTACAGATTTAATAATGAACAGACCAAAAATATGTAGAAATTCAGGGGCATTCTGAGAAATCAGGGACAGTTACATAAATAACCAGAATTATTCCAAATGATTTCACACTAATGCACATTAGTCCTGTAAATTCAGTTGGTTATCTTTAGTAAACAAGCAGTGGGTAAACTACTTTCATCCGCAAACAGCACCAATCCACACAGAACAGTTACCCGTATTAAATTGCGGAAACCCTATCTGACTGTGATGAAACAATAGTATCCCTCAACCTCTAAGGCCAAGAATCAAGGATACCAAAAAATAATAAACAAAGCTCCAAATCAGGAATAGACTAATGATTGCTATCATATACTTAGAACATTGCTAGAATAACAGGTTTTGCATCAGCATGCATTTTCTGTAGGACACAGAATGTGTCTGTCATCATTTAGTGACAGCAGTCCTCAATGATTTGCTAGAAAATCACAGATTTTACGAAGCAGATACTAAAAACATTAGATAAAATAATGGATAGTCTGTGTAAAAAAGGGGAGTTTCAACTTCGCTTTACACAAAAAACACAGCACAGAATAAATATTTATTTTGCTTATTTTGTTGACTGGGCAAAATACCAGGAACACAGTCTAGTGAAGTGACTTCTATAGAATCATATATTAGTTGAATGAAAGTTGATGAAATCAAACCCCATGCCTTGGGCACAGGAAATGGTTCATTAACAGCTCAGAACTTTAGTCTTCTGTGTTAACTGTCATCACTACAGTAGCTAGGGTGGGGTGAAGTGGGTAACTGCCCTGGGGTGGAAACTGATAGGGTGGGTGATTGAGAGTTCCTGCATTGCACCAAAATGCTGGTACAAGATTTTTTTCTCAACTCCAGTGGCGGCTGGTGACTTCAAATCAAAGGGAGGCTGCAGGAGACAGCTGAATGGGTGGGGTCAATGGGAAGGGGTGTGACCAACTAGAAAGGGGAGGAGCTATGCTCAAAACCACAAAAACTAACTTTAATTACACACGCTGCCCTGGGTGCCAAACCGTCATTATGAGAGTCCAATCAAGACAAAAATAAGTGTAGAAGAATAAAAATATTTAAGTGCATTGGCTGCATGATAGCTTACTTAATATCTAGATGAAAACAAAAGGTTGTGAGGCATGAAAAAATAAATTACTTTTTAAATACATTATTGGAATGCTAGTCAAGATCAAGTATAAGAAAAACAAGCAGCACTTAAATCACTTCTCCTTGTACTGTAATTCCAATTATAATTTATATTCATTTTTATTAAAGTACCAAGTAACATGCTGAAAGTAGAAATCTCTGTGATGCCCCCACTTGTAAAAATGTTTCTTATCCAAAAAAGACCTGCTGCCTGACAACTATCTACTTGTTTCATGGGGAAAACATGATCAAAGTAAAAAAATGAAAAGCAAACAAGAAATAAGCTCAAGATACATTGCTTAAAAGGATTACTGTACAGGTTATGGACCACACAATTGGCATTCTGTTTAGTTTACGGGTCTGTAGAGATGACTGGAAGTCTCCAACAAGTGTAATGAGCTTTTTAAAATGTAATCCTGTCCTTCAATACCCAAGGCTTATACATTATCTAGTTAAGTATTCTCTGCATGGCAACAACACAAAGGCTTTCAATGTTGGCAATTCTTTAACAGTATGCTTATTAAAGCTTACTTGCATCTTACGATCTCAGACAAGCTTACCTTATGGTCATTAAAGCATTGCTACTTAAACATAGCAACAGGCACTTTTCTGAGTATTAAGCATAAATCAACAGTACAAAAATATGACAGAAACCAGACCATTCTGCAAAATCAAGGATAGATGAAAAGCCACTGTAGTACTTGTGTCTACCTTGGATGGGGGGACACTCTGCACATTTACACTGCATAACTACTCCTTGCCTTGCTTGGACACATCCAGAGTCACTACATGGGGGAGTGGGGTGCAACAAGTATGTCACAATTTGAAAGGTCTCTGGCTGACTGTGATGGCCCTGACACAGTTGTCATACCTCTCAACCTCAGAGCAAGAAATCTGGACAAAGCCATACATAGAAGTGGAACAAAGGCCCAAAAATAAGGACAATTTTTAAATATTGCTCTTATAAAACGTAGAAAGATAATAGAATAGGTCTTGCATTAGTATGAATTTTCTGAAGGGTATGAAATCTGAAACTCAAATGTCTGTCATTATTTTCTAACTTCTGTCTTTAATGATTTGTCACTAATTTGCCAAAAAAAAAAAAAAATATGAAAAATGGACCAAAAATGTGATGCAAAAATATAAAATAGCCACACAATACAGCTGGGAACCTGTCAAAGGAGGGACACTTTAATATTAGTACTGCTAACTTGAGCAGCTGA
Organism: Protopterus annectens; assembly: GCF_019279795.1. NCBI lineage: Eukaryota > Metazoa > Chordata > Ceratodontiformes > Protopteridae > Protopterus > Protopterus annectens. The sequence continues at coordinate 11,321,994 of NC_056743.1, forward strand.
CAAAATAAAAGAATCTACATACATTTCAAGTAATCTATAACTTTGATTATTACAGTTATTTCTTAATTGTAAACCCTCCATGTTTTCTTCCAAAATTGCTATTTTGCGGAGGGATTATTAGGGGGAAGAGCAACATTTTGAGCCAAAATCAGGAACAGTTGAGAGGTTGGCTATGCCTAATTCTATAAAGCAATTTAGTTGCATGTACCTCTCAACCTGTTAATGCAATAAATCTGGCCAAGGCCAAATATATTGGGGCAACATATAAACAGTACTAAAAATTGCTCTTGTATAAACTGAGACAGTTGATAGAATAACAGGTCTTACTTCAGCATGCATTTTTCTGAAGGTTATGAAGTCTGAAACTCAGTGCATCATTATTTAGTTACTTAATTCTTAAATGATTTGCCAGAAAACTACAACTTTTATGAGGAACAAACCAAAAATAAGAAGCAAAAATCTATTCATTCTTTGAAAATCTGGACAGTTGGGAGGTATAGTTCAGCTGGGCCTGTCGGAGTTTGCTGCCCTTCCCCCTCACAAAATCATGGTTGAATGGAGTCTCTGCAGCCATTCCAATGATCCATTACTTGACTATTTCACTCCATTTACCATAAACACTAATGTGCATACTGCTTTACTTCTATGATGATTTGGACTTCATTTGAAAGTTTTATTTTGCATTTTACAGCACAAACACTAAGACATCTGTTAAACAAAGCAATGCAGTCTCACAATGAAAACAGACTTAGCATTAAAACGTCTCTGCCCTTGAAACTCACATTCATTTAAACAGCATTGAAACCCACATTCAAAGAAAATACATTTTGCCAGTGGCAGATAAAGATTAATTTTGGGCTGTTTTCAAATCATGGGGCCTTTGCATATGAAACATACATATGCTCTTTGATACACCTTCCTGATGGACTAAATTATATTCCTTGTACAATACAGTACAGTTGTTAGAGGGTGTTTTAAATTTGTTTTGAACATTTTTCTAGTAAGCAATGAAACAAAATGCATGCACCCATAATGACAAAACTGCCCAGTTCAGAACATTTCCATCATAAAAGTCTACTCAAACTTCTACAGTCCACCATTATCAGTAAATATGCACAATTCTACAGTCCACCATTATCAGTAAATATGCACAATCTCTGAAGAAGTAAAAGTCATCTAAATAATTCCACATTAAAGAAATCTGTAACTAAGGTTGCTGCTAGAAAACACCTTTATATTTCATGGTTTCATCAAAAAATAAAGTGTCTGTTGCCCCTGGGGAATAAATTGCCTATATTACATTAAAAAAATGATAAGCTAGTAATATTGCAAGAGGAAATGGATGGCAAACTGATAACAGGCTCATAGTTAGTATCTTCACCAAGGAGGACATTCTCAGTACAGCAGCATCCACCCCCTTGTGGGAGTAGAACCCACAGCCTTCTGCATCAAAAGCAAGTACACAACCTGTTGTGCTATTAACAATGCAAGCTGACTCAGCATAAGCAGCACTAAACTTCTCTTCCCCTGCAGCTCTCAGCCTCTTGTAAAAATCTACTCAATACTCAACTGCATCTCGACTTCGCAGCAAAAGAAATCTGGAAAAAGCCAACATTTATTGGGGGGGGGGGGTCAAAAGCCCAAAAACCAGGAACACATTAAACATTGCTTGTATAATCTTGGAAAGTTGCTAGAATAAAATGCTGCATTACCACCATACATTTTACTGCCAAGGTCCCTGTGCAAAACAGTCAGAGCAACATACCACTTCGCCAAATCAGCTGCTTTGTGAAAGAGAAATGCTGTTACCACCATACACTTTACTGCCAAGGTCCCTGTGTAAAACAGTCAGAGCAACATACCACTACGCCAAATCAGCTTCTTCGTGAAAGAGAGGAAGACTGAAAGTTAAATGGCTGTCATTTAGTGAATTCAGTTCTTACCATAGCTGTCAACCTCTTAGTACAAAACATCTGGACAAACCCAGTAATGAGGGAATACAGCCCTCAAACATATTCAGTGAATTCAGTTCTTGCCATAGCTCTCAACCTTAGCACAAAAAACCTAGACGAAGCCAATAATGGGAGAATACAGTCCCAAAAATAGGGACAAATTTCAAATATTCATCTTATAAACTTAGAAAATTGCTAGAATAAAAGGTTGTGTTACTATGTATTTTCTGAAGAATATGAAGTCTGAAATTCAAATGCATGTCAATTTTACTTCTGACTGAACAAAAACAATTTTCAGCAGAGGCCCAGGGTGAAATACTGCAGACACATGTCTTTGTAAAATGGCAGGACACCAGAGCAAATCCACACAAACACAGGAAGGAGATGCAGACTCCACACAGAAGGCACCCCAGCCAAGAATCAAACCATAACACCTATAGCTGTGAGGCAACAATGCTAACACTGCACCATCAAATATGTAAGGAATTAAACATTCAGAAACCTGAAGTCTGAAATTCAAATGCCTGTCAATTTTATTTAACATTTGTTAACCAGGACAGTCTGACTTGGAACAAAAAACTATTTTAGCAGAGGCCCAGGAAGAAATAATGCAGACATGTCTTTGTAACATGGGAGGACACAAAAACAAACCCACACAGACACAGGGAGAAGATGCAGACCCCACACAGAAGGCACCCCAGCCAAGAATCAAATCTGAGAACCTACAGCTGTGAAGCAACAATGCTACCACTGCACCATCAAACATCAAGCATTTAAATATTTAGAAACCACAGATATTATGAGGAACAGATCAAATATGAGGCAAAAATCTGCAAATTTTTTACAAATGGTGGTGGGTAGGTAATTCAGGCCCTTAACACCTGCATACAAGGTACAGGGCTCAAGCCTGAGGTATTCCCTACCATGGGTCTGATCTAAGCACCAGTATATAGCAACTGGGATACAGACACACAGACATGCACTATCTGAACAGCCCCTTTGTCAGTATTTCTTGCAGTCCAAATCCACGACTGCTGCAGTCCGGAGTGCCTCCATTTCATGATGTCATCGCCACACAATCTGCTGGGCATCTTGGGGCTGAGATGCCTTTACCCCTATCCAGACTGCTGGGCATCTTGGGGCTGAGATGCCTTTCCCCCTATCTAGACTGCTGAGAAAGCAGTCTGAGAGCATGTGCGCATGCGTACACTTCTGGGAATTGATTGCGTTTCTGTTCTATTTTTTATTTGTTTTTTTAGGTGGGAGGGCTGCAGTCCTATAGCACGAGCTGCCCCTGGTGGGAGGGCTGCAGTCCTATAGCATGAGCCGCCCCTGCTTAACTCTTCATTTGAAGAGCTGAGCTGGGAGGAGGGGGCATAGATCTGAGTAGTACAATAAAAGTCATCTGTTTTTTTTTTTTTTCTTCTTTTTTGTTTTGCTCTTGAGTTGGGCCTGTAAATTTCTCTGCTGTAGGAAACAGTTTGCTTTCTACAGTAAAAGCTGGTGTGTTTTTTTTTTTTTTTGCTCTTCACTTCAGCAGAGGAAGAAGGATACTGTTTCAAGATGAGCCAGCTGCATCTCTGATTGACATCCAATGTATTTCATACAAATGCACACAAGTCCTGGAAAGCCAGATTTTAAAATAAGGGAAAAAAAGTTACATGCTCACCATAACGATAGATCTGTATTGGCTGTTTCAGTCTGGTTCAACCTGTGGGTTATCGGATCCGACTTGTTTGTGAATCCTGCTAATTCCCAAGACTTCAGCTCAGCAAGCTCCACCTCTTCTACCCTACCCCCCACATTACTAGGACTGCCTCAGATCTAATATGCCCTTTCTTCATCCGCTAAACACTCAGATCTAGACTTCAAGGGAGAAAAATAGGAAGGCCAAGAACTGAAGGCAAGAAGTCATACTGCTGGGTCTATCATCTCTGTGATAACAGAATAATTAAAAGACGGGGTGTTAGTGAGGTGAAGGTTGAACCACACAAACAGACAACATGGACCTATAGTTATGATGAGTACATAACTTTCATATCCAAAGTTGTCTTTTCTGTCTAGGTTCAACTTGTGGGAGAAAGTCCCCAACCACATAGCATCCTAAGGAGGTCTTACTGAAATATATTTTGCCTAACAGAACCAAATGAAGGCCTAGACCTGGATTGGATAAACAATTTGTAGTACAACACAATGGTGTGATGATCCACCATAGCTACACCTGCACAAATGTCATCTAAAGCAGCCAAGGAGAAAAAGACTGTAGCAGTGACCATGACAATAGAAAAATGACCTTTGGGTCTGAAATGCAACGACTTTCCCTTCAGCCTATAAACAAAAGGAATACAACCAGAAAGCCATTTGGACAAAGTAACCTTGGAAACAGGAGCACCCAAATGAGACAGAGAATGAGGCAAATAGTTAGATTTTCTAAAAAAAAAACTTGTTCTATCCAAATATAACATCAACTGCCAATGAACATCAAGGCAATGCAGAAGATATTCAACCCTGTTAGAAAATTTTGGGAAAAAGATAGATAAATGAATGGACTATTTTCAAATTATCACCTTAGGCAAAAAGGAAAGATCCTGTCTAAGGGACACTCTTTGTGATGACCATTACTTCTACCATCAGTGTGCCGGAGTTACAGGTTCCTTCTGTTCCTCCTTATCTGCCTTTCCATTGAGACAAAGTCTTCCATGACAACAACTTCAGATCAACAACAGCAAAAGACTTAGGGAGAGGAGCAGCCACCACCTGAAGCATAAAAGGCAAATCACAAGGTGGGAAAAGGTCTCGCATCAGAGCATGCAGTAGCAAAGTCCTTCTAAGAAAAGTCTTGGAGATCCTAAGGGAAGCCAGTGGGATATTACCTCTACCAATGTGGAAATTAAAAATAGCTGCCAACTGCCCTTTAATCATGAAGTAGTTCGATCAAGATTAAAACAAATACAGAAGAAAACCCAATATAGCCTTCAGGGTTACTGAAATGAAATCCAATCCCTGAGAGACAGTCCATAAGGCAAAGCATTTCCACTTACTTGCATACACCTTATGAGTAGATGACTTTTGGAAAAATGTTTGGATGTGAATACAGTCTGAAAGATTGGTATTCCTGGCCATCAAGGGAACTGGAGAAAGCAAGAGGTTAACTTGCGAGTTCGAAGGTTGGGCTTCTAAGCCCATTTGGGTTAGAAAAGAGATCCAGAATGGGATCCTGGCCCCAAGGAAAGTACCTCAGTAGAGGTGAAAAGAAGGGAAACCACACCTATAGGATCCAAAATGGGAACAATGAGAATTACAATCACTGCACAATGGGCCACTGTCTGAAGAAACTATCAATGGGGTCAGAGGATACATACAGAAGACCCGCGGGCCAAGCATGCAGCAGAGTATCCCTGGGCAATGGTCCCTGATGAGGAACTAAGGCATAATAGCAGAGGCACTTTGTGTTGGGAACAGGTAGCAACATGGAGTGCCCTAGTGCCAAAACAAACTAGCATCAACCCTAGGATTCAGGGACCACACATGAGGAAGGATGCTCAAAGTGTCCAGTAAAATGTCTGATTTCCCTGAGATGTGCACTGCAGTCAGAAACAGTTGAGCTGAAATCAACCATTTACAGACCCTCATGGCCTCCCATAAAATAAAGTAAGACTAAGTTCACTCCTTTGTTCAGATACCAGATTATGGACATATTGTCCACTGGACAGAAATCACACCCATGGGGAGAAAATCCTGAAAAATCTACAATGTGAGGAGGACTGTCCTCATCTCCAAGACATTTGTGTGCAGATTGGGCTTGGCTATAGACCAGGTCCCCTGGACTATCCTCTCTTCAAAATTATCCCACACATCAGCAGAGAGGTGTCCATTGTGACCATAGTCTGAGTAGGGGGAACAACAAATGGTTTCCTGGAAGACATCAAGGAAGACTCCAACAACCAAATGATCTGATCCTGACAAATCAGAGAAACTGGAAAATCCATTGGATGTGTTAAATGCAACCACTTGACCACTATGGTCAACTGTAGCACTGCCACAAGATACCTGGCCAAGTGAACTAAACAAATGCCAGCTGTCATGTGTTCCAAAAGTGTGAGGATAAGATAAACCAGTGGCTTTCTGCACATGATCAAAGACGTTATCAAATCCTAAAGGTTCCATATCCTGGACTGTGGAAGCTTGGCAATCTGGGATACTGTGTCCAAATGGCACCTTATAAATTTCAAGACCTGAAATAGATGGACACTGGACCTCTGGTAATTTACTGATTCCCCGAAGAAGTGCAAAACTGGAGTAAGGTGTGTCCCTGGCCCTGATCATGGGATGTTTTTCTGAGGGTGGTTAGGAGACGATCTTCCAAGTAAGGAAAGACTTGGAACCCCAGCAACCTCATCCAGACTGCTACCACTGCCATTCATTTGGTGAACAGCAAGGCATGGTGGTGAGACAGAATGGTAGCACTCTGAACTGGTAATATTCATTAAAGATAAATACACCTCCAGAGTGGTTAGACAGCATGATTCCCTGGAGATACTTCAGGTGCAATTAACTTTTGGTAGAACACCTATTCAAGGTGTTCTTTTGGTAGAACACCTATTCAATGTTACAGCTGCCTCATGTACACAGACAACCCTCTTCTCCTCCCAATAAATTCCAACACATGTGAGAGATGCAACCATATAGCCATACTGGAGGCTAAGCACTCTCAACTCAGTACTGGCTAAACCAGTCAGGAGGAGAAGGAAACCATACTCACTACAATTCCAGTCTCACATAGACCTACCACGACAGCAAACCAAACACATAAACACACAAAAACATACTCGGAGGCTCTAAATAAAAATCTGCCTAAGCAGCAGAGACCTCCAAAGCAGACACCCAAGCAACCGCTACCCCAAAGCAAAACACGTGCAACACATAGCTCACAAAGCCAGTGTGCCGAACAGTCACAGCCCTTAAGGCTAAACACACCTGATACACTTGTAATAGGTGACTGTCATCAGGCACACTGACGTCCCGCTCACCAGGCTGAACAAGGAGAAGGTCACGGTGAGCTGCCTGTTGGGCGCTAGAATCCGCCACATAACACAAGCACTCAGGTCACACCAAGCCAAGTACAAATATGACTCAGTCATTGTCCATGCTGGTGTGAATGACCTGAGACGTACCTCCCTGGACTACATGAAAAGAGACAGAGGAGCTCTCTGAGCATGTAGCCCAGGCCGGTATGACCCTGACCTTGAGTAGCATCTTACCCTCACCAAGAATGATGCCACGATATGAAGACAAGATGATCAATTTCAACAATTGGCTTAAGTACTGGTGTCATTCAAAGGGGATCCAATGCCTGTCAGCCTGGGATGACATGCTCGACAAGCCACGACGCTTCGCTAGGGACAGCTTGCACCTGTCATCCCTGGGCTTTCGGATATTGGCAAAGGCTCTTGCTACCCCCATAGTGCCTTTTTTAGGCAAGGCTCAAAAGACAAACCCACCTCCATAGGTATCACAAGGGAGAAGAAACTAAGAGTAATGCTACTCAACGCCAGAAGTCTAAACCTCAAGATGCACGCACTCGAAACTCTCCTTAGCATGGAAAACATCGATATCTGTGCAGTAACAGAAACCTGGTTCAAGGCTCCCGAGAGCAGCCCAGCACTAACAGGTTATACCTCATACCATGCTTTTCGGCCCCAAACCTTGGGCCGAACCACAAAAGGAGGGGGAGTATCAATATTAGTCAAAGATACCCACACTTCCAGGTTGGTGGCACAGCACGAAGCATCAGAGACTATTCATGTGCAACTAACAGTGGGTAAAACTGCCTTCCAGTTTATAGCCTGCTACAGACCACCCTCCCAAACCCAGGAACCCCACTCGGCCTTCCTGAAAACACTGGCAAATATGAAGGTCACTCGAAACACCATTATATTGGGTGACTTCAACTACCCAGACATAGACTGGGAGCATTACTCTAGCTCCAACACCCTAGCCCAAAGGTTCCTAGAATTTATAAACTCAAATGCTATGGAAGAACTTGTTACCACTCCCACAAGAGGGGAAAACATACTGGACCTGATCATCACCAACATGGGTACTCTATGCTCCAGACCAGAAGTGTATCCCTCACTGGTAAGATCAGACCATAAACTAATCTCACTGGATATTCACATCCCAACTCCACCACCTGCCCTGAAAACCACAGTGAAAAACTTGTCTAAAGGAAATTTCACACGCCTCAAAACCGAGGTGGAATCCTTCAAAGCCCCTGGGCCTGTGGAAAATACGGCCCAGACCGCAGAATCCTTTATAAACGCATTCTATGAACACCTTCAGGAATGCATGGATCATGCAATCCCAGATAAAACCAAGACCCAATCCTCCAAAGGCAGACTTCCTGTCTGGTGGACCCCAGCCATAAACAAACTATACAACAGAAGGAGGAAGCTACTACATGATAGAGCAAAATCCCAAAAAGGGAAGGCATCTCTGATCAGTATTAGCAAAAAACTACGTGCACTCATAAAATCGTCTAAGGCCAGCTTCGAGAGAAAAATTGCACAGGACACTAAGGATAAATCACAAGGCTTTCTTTAGTTATGTTAGGAACCTTGGTGGGAATTCCCAGATATGCTCAGAATTAGTTCAAAATGACAAAAAATACACCGAACCCACAGACATTGCCAACATCCTAGCTGAGAGGTTCAGCGCAAATTTCTCCCCCCCTTCTCCACCAAAAGGGCAAATATCTATCCCAGCAGAGTGCTGCCCCCCTGACATCTCAGATGCTCAGGTAAGAGCCGCCCTCTCCAAAGCAAAAAACACAGCATCAATGGGACCAGACGGTGTCCCGGGCTGCGTCCTACATGAACTCCAAGAAGAACTAAACCCAAACATAAAACTACTGTTCAATCACAGCCTTACTACAGGATATGTACCCAAAGAGTGGCGTACAGCAGCAGTGGT
>NC_056743.1:11340917-11383417 GCF_019279795.1 Protopterus annectens
ATTTCTTATGCACAGAAAAAGTGCCATATTGATGCTTTCACTCTCTCTAGACATACACACTCCATGAAGTACATTCACATTCACATTCAAACATTAACCTATACATATTCATACCTCTAAAAAACCAATTACCCACACACATATACATAAATTATAAAATATGAAATGAATAATTGTTGTGTTGTTCAACACTATACTAATACTTTTAACTAATGTTGATACAGTAAATGGTTTACTAACTATAATCAAATTTCATATTATTTGCTTAACAAATATCATCTGTTCATTGTTTTATAACAGATGTCATAAAATATAGCTGTAAATTGTTTTATCATTAAACTAGTATCTCATAACTTTAACACTTCAAACACTTCTAAAATTTGTATTCACAAACATTTTATCTATTTGATAAGAAACATTTGATATTTATTGAATCATTTAGTCCGGGTGAAGTATCAGCGCCTAATATCAACTGCCACAATGTTTCCTTTTGTTCAAGTTTGTTATTGATGTCACCTTTTAACACTCCTTTTTCAAGCTTATCTAAAACAAAGAATTCGAACTTTTTAAAGTCCGTGCATACCACAGCATGCCTTGCCAATGCATTATTTACATCTTTGTTTTTTATGGCCAAAGTATGCTCATATATACGTCTTTTTAAGCATCTTATTGTTTTGCCTACATAATATTTTTCACATGTGACACATGTGGCTAAGTAAACCACATGGTCACTGTTACAATTGTTATATTCTTTGGCCCAAAAAGTTCTATGCAAATGTTTTAAAGTTACAAAAGACGTGTTCATAATATATCTACACTGTTTGCAATCTTTACAAGAGAAAGTTCCCTTTTTATTACTTACTATTCTAGTCTGTGTTTCCCTGTTGGTACTTTTATACTCTAACATCTTTTTCAAGTTGGTCGTATTTTTGTAAGTAAAAGTAGGTTTTGTACCTAGAACCGTCACTAGCTCTCTGTTACCCAAAATGATCGTCCAATTTGTCTCTATAATGTTCCTAATAGATGACATCTCATTACACATAGGCAGCGGAAACATTGTATTCCACTCATTTGAATCCAAATCACTTCCACTCTCTATAGCATTTTCTTCCAGAAATTCGTTCCCTTTAATCAAAAGTATTGGTTTAGCTACTCCTGATCTTAAATTGTCCACTTCCTTTTCTAATTTTTTCAAAGTTACCAACGAATATCCCCTCTCCAGAAATAACTTCCTTAATAAGAGTAATTCCCTATGATATACGTCATTATTTGAAGTTAATCTACTTAATCTTATCATTTGCCCTTTGATTACATTTCGTTTCATATGTTGTGGATGTAAACTTTCCTTATGTAAATATTGATTTGTAAAGCATGGTTTCCTATATATTTTGCTTTGTAAGATGTGATTTTCCCCTTCAAAATACAGTGTTACATCTAGAAAGTCTATTTTTTTCCCATATCCACTGATTTTGAATGTCAGGGAACTAGTTGTTTTATTTAGATCTTCCACCATGCTTTCAAATTCTGTTTTGTCTCCACCCCATACAAAAAACAAATCATCTATATATCTCACGTATAATAACACTTTATCAAAACTGTTATGACATTTTAGATGTTCGTTTTCCCAGTTGGACATGAATATATTTGCGAATGCAGGAGCTACTCTAGCTCCCATCGCCACACCTGATGTTTGTTTGTAATAATCTCTCAAAAAACTAAAGAAATTATTATCCAAAATCATCTCCATGAGAGAACAGATTGTATTAATCTTAGAACCTTCCATATTGGTTTTACTTGTCAAATAGTGCCTTAAACTTTCAACCCCTTCCACTTGGTTGATCGAAGTGTAGAGACTTTTTACATCTAAAGTAGCAAAATGTACTTCATTATATAATATATCTTTCCTGGCTAATATTTCCAATAAATGCCACGAGTCCCTTAAAAAATGTTCTGCCTTTTGTGCTATCGGGTTGAGTTCACTATCTAACCAAATGGAAATATTCTCAGTCTTGGAGTTTTTCGCAGCCACTATAGGTCTAAAGCTCAAATCACTCATTCCATATTGTAACTTTGGTATTCCAAAGAAGGTTCCAATAGTTGGATGTTCGTTTAACATAAAATCATAATCCTCTTTATCTAACTCTCCCTGACAAAACATGTCGAATAGTGTAGTATTTATTCTCCTATAACTTCTCAATACACTTTCCAAACTGACTTTACAATAATTGTGCTCATCTCCTAAAAGTGTGACCATAGCATTATTATAATCAAATACATTCATGATTATTACTTTTCCCCCTTTATCCGCTTTCATTACCCTGATGTCTTTAGATTTAATTAAGTCATCCAGGGCTTTGCGTTCATTGTTTGTTAAATTATCTGTTATGTTTTTGTCTATCATACTTCTAAACTTGTTTTCACAAACTTTCTGGAACACCTGTAAGGTATTAATTAATGGGGGGTTAAAAGTACTCGGTTTCCTAAACCTGTGATCTCTGCTATTACTAGGCAAATTTACATCCTTCATGATGTATTTTAGATTTAATTTACGCAAAAACAACCTAAACTCCACAAGTAAGTTTCCTGTTTGAACTCTATTAGAAGGTATAAAATTAAAACCTTTCTTTAGTACATCTACACAAGAAGCTGTAAGGTTGATTTCACTCATATTAATAACAGTCATGGAAAAATCATTGTCAATAGTCTCAACAAGTTCTTTCACCACTTCTTCTTGTTCTTGCCCTTCTGTTTGCCCTTGTATTGGGTCGAATTGAACCACCTGGTAGTCTTTTTCATGTTGCCCTGGTTCCCTTGAAAAGGGGCATTATTATTGGAAACTACAACGTCAGCAAAACTGGTACTGGATGTGTTTCCACTGTTGTTATTTCCATTACTGAATTTATTCTTATTTGTTTCTGCTATCTGCATAGTACTACTACTGCTACTATGAGCCGTAGGAGTTGAAATGTCACAGTTCCTAACGTCATTGTCAACGCCCTCATTTCTTATTTCACCACCATTATCGGAAGAAAACCTCTGATCACTTTCTTCCCTGTTTGTTATAGGGTGACCTCGAGAGACATTCTGATCATTGATAGTACTTATATATGCTTCATTGTTAGTATAAGCATATATGTCCCTTCTCATTTTATTTTGCTTTCTGATTATTATTGTAGCTTTATGCCTGTTAGACTTAACCTCTATACTGTTGTATAAAGGTAAAAACTGAGAGAAACAACTATATTGTTTCACTTTCACATCTAACTTTTTTATGTCTTCAGTAATTATTACCAGTTCTTTCTCATAATGATTGACCAGTACCCGCATCATGGAAATCCCAGCCTCATTGTACAAGTTGATTAATGTTTTACTTAACTCATCACCAGGTACTACACAATTTGGAAATTTTGCTGTCCTGAGGCCTTGAGGTACAATGTTCCTTACGATGCACTCGTTTAAATAGGAAACTTCCAAACGCAAAGTTGTTAACCTAAGCACAAGCCGTTCCAAATCAAAAACGGCTTTTTTGCATTCCTGCATTCTATCTACGTTCACAGTAGATGTTCCATTGAACGTAGGCATCAGTTGCACATTCTTAAACGGATTCTCCGTTTCCGAACATACAAAGCCCCAAAGGTCCCCTGTGTACTTCCCCGTAACGTTAACACCAGCCTCCATGACCATATCCGCACCATTATTGCTCTTTAGATCAATTCCTGTAACTGTACAATTAGAAACAGGTAGAACATTATTTTCAGTACCTTGTTTGTTTCGATCATCAGAAGCTTTGTCACAGGGAGTTTTACCAGCTGTTAACATCCCGCTCACAGTGGATTCACTCATTAGGACATTCTTCACTATTTCGGTGATTTTCCTTAGTAGTACTTCTTCCGACGCCTTAGACTGCTTCCGCTCTTCAGCTCGCACAGCTCCGTCTATTCCTGGCGTCGGGTAAATGGAAACTTCCAACAAATCATCCTGGGAGAGAATTTCTGTCGCCATCAGGTTACCAAACCACGTTAAACCGTTTTAGAACCTCAAAACGAAATACAGAATCCGGACTAGCCAGAAAACCAAGAAACACTGAAATGCTTGAACGGTTCACGCTTTGGATGCCAAAAAGAACGACAAAAAGATTGTATTTAGCGCTTTCTTCCACTTTATTCATACCATGGACTTCCTCAGAAAAACGGGAACTCTCCCATGTTCCCGTTTTTATACCTTACAGGATGTGATGTCATATTAATCTCATGTTTTTTGTAATTATCTTTTTTACTTTTTAACTTGTTATTAAAAGTTCATCATTTGTATATATAAAAAGGATTAATACATATAGTGCAGCACCATGATTTGCAACACATGATTTACCAGCATGCATCTGTGCACACAGTTCTGCTGCACTGCTCCTCTGCTTAGCAGACCATGTAACAATGGCTCCCTCAACAACTGAGGAAATAAAGCTGTTACATGGTGTGCCAGTGTGACGTTATTTTCCTGTCAAAGAATTTAAGGAGCTGCTGCTTGGCCAGAACAATGGCCCTTTAAAGAACACAGATCAGCAGGTCCCACTGCTGTGAAGGTTGGTACACAATGATATCAGAGCTTCAATAATGAATGCAGATATGCATTCACATTTGCAGTGAACCTCAGCGTGGGCTAGTACTGTAGTAAGGTGCCAGATACAGTTGTAGCAATGAACCTCAGCGTGGGCTAGTACTGTAGTAAGGTGTTGGATACAGTTGTAGCAATGAACCTCAGCGTGGGCTAGTACTGTAGTAAGGTGTTGGATACAGTTGTAGTAATGAACCTCAGCTTGGGCTAGTACTGTGGTAAGGTGTTGGATACAGTTGTAGCAATGAACCTCAGCTTGGGCTAGTACTGTGGTAAGGTGTTGGATACAGTTGTAGCAATGAATCTCAGCGTGGGCTAGTACAGTAGTAAGGTATTTGATACAGTTGTAGCAATGAACTTCAGCGTAGGCTAGTACTGTAGTAAGGTGTTGGATACAGTTGTAGCAATGAACCTCAGTGTGGGCTAGTACTGTAGAAAGGTGCTGGATACAGTTGTAGCAATGAACCTCAGTGTGGGCTAGTACTGTAGTAAGGTGTTGGATACAGTTGTAGCAATGAACCTCATCATGGGCTAGTACTGTAGTAAGGTGTTGGATACAGTTGTAGCAATGAATCTCAGCGTGGGCTAGTACTGTAGTAAGGTATTTGATACAGTTGTAGCAATGAACCTCAGCATGGGCTAATACTGTAGTAAGGTATTGGATACAGTTGTAGCAATGAATCTCAGTATGGGCTAGTACTGTAGTAAGGTATTTGATACAGTTGTAGCAATGAACCTCAGCGTGGGCTAGTACTGTAGTAAGGTGTTGGATACAGTTGTAGCAATGAACCTCAGCGTGGGCTAGTACTGTACTAAGGTGTTGGATACAGTTGTAGCAATGAACCTCGGCGTGCACTAGTATTGTAGTAAGGTGTCAGATACAGTTGTAGCAATGAACCTCAGCGTGGGCTAGTACTGTAGTAAGGTGTCGGATGCAGTTGTAGCAATGAACCTCAGCATGGGCTAGTACTGCAGTAAGGTGTCAGATACAGTTGTAGCAATGAACCTCAGCGTGGGCTAGTACTGCAGTAAGGTGTCAGATACAGTTGTAGCAATGAACCTCAGCATGGGCAAGTACTGCAGTAAGGTGTCGGATACAGTTCTAGCAATGAACCTCGGCGTGGGCTAGTACTGCAGTAAGGTGTCGGATACAGTTGTAGCAATGAACCTCGGCGTGGGCTAGTACAGCAGTAAGGTGTCGGATACAGTTGTAGCAATGAACCTCGGCGTGGGCTAGTACTGTAGTAAGGTGTCTGATACAGTTGTAGCAATGAACCTCGGCATGGGCTAGTACTGTAGTAAGGTGTTGGATACAGTTGTAGCAATGAACCTCGGCGTGGGCTAGTACTGTACTAAGGTGTTGGATACAGTTGTAGCAATGAACCTCGGTGTGGGCTAGTACTGTAGTAAGGTGTTGGATACAGTTGTAGCAATGAACCTCGGCATGGGCTAGTACTGTAGTAAGGTGTTGGATACAGTTGTAGCAATGAACCTCGGTGTGGGCTAGTACTGTAGTAAGGTGTTGGATACAGTTGTAGCAATGAACCTCGGCGTGGGCTAGTACTGTAGTAAGGTGTTGGATACAGTTGTAGCAATGAACCTCGGCGTGGGCTAGTACTGTACTAAGGTGTTGGATACAGTTGTAGCAATGATCCTCGGCGTGGGCTAGTACTGTAGTAAGGTGTTGGATACAGTTGTAGCAATGAACCTCAGCGTGGGCTAGTACTGTAGTAAGGTGTTGGATGCAGTTGTAGCAATGAACCTCAGCGTGGGCTAGTACTGTACTAAGGTGTTGGATACAGTTGTAGCAATGAACCTCAGCGTGGGCTAGTACTGTAGTAAGGTATTTGATACAGTTGTAGCAATGAACCTCAGCGTGGGCTAGTACTGTAGTAAGTTGTTGGATACAGTTGTAGCAATGAATCTCAGAGTGGGCTAGTACTGTAGTAAGGTGTTGGATACAGTTGTAGCAATGAAGCTCAGCGTGGGCTAGTACTGTAGTAAGGTGTTGGATACAGGTGTAACAAGCTGCTCATTACGATTATGGACGTAAAGAAGCTCACATGTCTAGCTTTACTCAGATAACTTTTCTCCAGCTCTTATAAGCACTTTGCTTCCCAATCCTTTTGTACCTTATCGCTCCCCCTCATACCGCACTTATTTCGTAATTCATACTTTTCCTCCTCCTCTGACACCCACCACTAACTACAATTCTTCCGCTGTCCATTTTTCTGCCCGCTCATTCTCATAGCTTCTTTCACATATCTCATCATTTTTAAGCTACATTCTACTTGTCTGTCTGTCAGTTGTTACTAAACTCACAAACACCCCAGTTTGACCTTTTCCTCATAGCCATCATATACAAATACATTAATTGTTGCTGCAGGCTACTTCTCTAGTCAATAATTAGACAATGTATTAATTTTCTCTTTTTTGTGTTAAAATGTTATGTCCATGTAAAAAATATTTAAATATCTTGTAAATAAGCTCATGTATTGAGACGTTTATACCCTGCAATTATAAATGTACATCATCTGAAATTTACATGTGGAGCAATTTTCCCCGGGCCTCTGCTGAAAATGGGTTTTGCCCAGTCAGATTTTTCCTGGTAAACAAAGACAAATGAATAAATATTTTTTTTGTCCTCAACTCTTGGACGGCCTTTCTTTTTTGGGGAGGGGGAAATGACAGGGTATTAGCTCATCTGCTGCCCTGAGTGGTTCCAACTAGATTAAGTACAGTACTGTTCAGTCAGTTAAATTACCTTACAAATGAGCACTTCCACAACTGAAATAAAAAGTAAGTACAAATTTGCATTCGTCTGGTTACCCTTCTCAGTTGTAATCATTACAACAGGTGCCTTTTCATCACTATTTTTAATATCATTGATGTCTACATTTTTTTATGCTGGTCTTGAGTCATGGTCAGAAACCCAAACTTTCCAGTGCTTTCCACAGACACACCCTCATAACAATATCAAGAATGTTCATTATCTTGGATAGACCCCATTTACTCTCTTTCTCGCTCTACTAGCTTAATATCCTTTGTAATAATGTAAAACAAAACTTTCACTGAAGCAAATAACACCTCTAGGTAAACTGTCTTGTTGCATCTCTAAACTGTATTTTCACTGTGGTTGATACACTCCTGTTTGAATGCCCATGTGAATGCTTCTAACTACAGAGCTTATTCTTTTTTATATTTCAGCTTTACTAGTAAGGTAATCCATGTAGCAGACTTTTGTGAATCTCTGCATACATCTCAAACTTTATTCACGGTTTCTCCCATACATGTTGATGAAAATTTGTTGCTTTTTACTGTTCATTTATTACTTGTTTATGTATATGCTATTCCTGGTATTTGCATTTGTATTTTCAAAATTATACATGTTTATTACTGTAGCTTTTTTCCCTGGGCCTCCACTGAAAAAGGACCTGTGTCCAGTCAGACTTTCCCGGTAAACAAATGTAAATTAAAATAAATGTTTTGCATACAGAACAACACTACCTATACTGTCATCACCACTCCTTTCTTATTCACTCTTGTAGTCTATCACTTATCTACTCTCCTCTCGTCTGTTGTGAATAACGGTTGCAGTTCCGTTCAGTCATCTGTTCACCTCTGGTTCTGTTACGTTGTTAGGAAAATGCAGATGTCTACAACATTTAGTTAGCTTTCAGTTATGAGAGAAACCCATGTGGTTCCAGCACGTTAATATTCTAAGGTGACACTGAAGACATACAAGCATGCGTTGTCTTTCCATTTGCTTGTCACAGCAAAACCTCAAAGGTCCACCAATGCAGTCCTTTCTGAAACACGAGTCTCGAAATATAGCTAATTCTGCATTGTAATTTGGTAGATTTAGCACAAAACAACTGACAAGATTCTGAGAACCACATCAATGAACAAAACAATGCTAGAAATACCACAAAGGTGAAACAAGCATTGTATGCATCTTTTGTTTTGTTTTGGGGGGGGGGCAACACTCCAAGCATCAGTAACCTGAATTTATTAATACCAGAAATACTATACATATCAGCTACACAGCAACACATACTTTTTTTTTTCCAGATATTTTTCCCTTATTTGTGTAACACTACTGGCGTACACTTAGAAACAGTAGCAGGATGGGTTTCCTAAGGAAAACAGTCACCCACATTCTGTTCTTCAGCACTTCATCATTTTGGCATTTGATACTTAGGTGGTTGAACATTTGTGCGAAAACAACTTGGCAGAACCGGTAGGGCGATCACCAATTTGTCGAAGCGGACAAGAGCGAATGGCCGCTGTTGTCAGCTCCAACACTGCGGTGCAGACTGCACTATAGTGGGGATGGGGAAATGTACCCTTACCCTCACTGTAGTGCAATCTTGGAGTTTGTATATATAAGTAGGGGGGTGCAGCCCCCCTGCAAAAACATGTTGAATAGGTAGGAGCATTTCAGTGTAGTCGACATGTTCAACATTCAACTTCACTAAAATGCTTGGTTCGGCATTTACACTGTTCGGTGTTCAGATTTCCAAACATCTGGGTTCGGACATCTGTATATTTGAACAATGTAATATCGAACATGTGATAGTAAACCTAGATATATATATATATATATATATATATATATATATATATATATATATATATATATATATACACACACACACACACACACATATATTATATATATATATATATATATATATATATATATATATATATATATATATATATATATATATATACATATACACATATACACACACACACACACACACACACACACACACACACACACACACACACACACACACACTATTGTAGGCAGATCGAATCATCTTCAGCCCTTAGACCTTCATTAATCAGTCCAGTTCCTTAGCTAAAAGTTTTATTTAAGTATGAAACTCCATGGCAGTTATCAGGTTAAGAAAGAATACAACAAAACCTCTTTACTGTATCATAACCGATATTAAATTGTTCAACAAGTGCAGTAAGATGTAGAAACAGTTATAAACAATGAATGATGTTTTGTCAATCAGTATTAGCAACTACACAATAAAACAGGGCATTTTCAGACCCCACTCTGATGGACCTCCTGCGTATCCACAAAACAAACAGCTCCAGAATTACAAGTTCTAAAGACTTAAACCTTGCCTGTGATATAAATAGGACCTGCTGCATCTATGGAACAGGCTCCCCATCCATGTGAAGCAGAGTTCCTTCCTAACCCAATTCAAGTGCAACTTGGACAATTGGATAGGAAACCAGAAATTCATCCTCGATTTGACACCTACGTCTCTAATGGACACAGGTAACCTTTAAATGGTTCATCTCCCATGATCATGCTTACACTTATCAAGAGTATCAAAACTTGTCAGAAATTTGGGATCCATGGCTAGGCTTAAAAAGGCCCTTATCATTAGTAAACACCTATGAGCCTATAATATCAAAGCAACATTTATAGATATTAAATTAAAGTACTTCACTTACCAAAAACAGATAAAATCAACAACCACAAATAAGAGACCTCCGAAGCATAAATGCAAACAATTCCACTGCCCACCACACCACACATAGTCCACACACCTGGGTCTCACAGCCACTAAGGCCTAAACATAAACCCAACATATTAGTCATAGGAGACTCCAATGCGAGACACACAGATGAGCCCCTCACCAGGCTGGATAAGGAGAAAGTCATGGTTAGTTGTCTGTTGGGTACCAGAATCAGCCATATCACCAATGCACTCAAGTCTCTCAACAGGTACTGTTATGATTCTGTCATAGTCCATGTTGGAGTGAATGACTTGAGACGTACCTCCCTAGACTATATGAAGAGAGACATGATCGAGCTTGCTGAATATGCGTCTCAGGAAGGTATGCTCCTAGCCTTAAGCAGCATTCTACTGTCACCCAGAATGATGCCTTAATACAAACAGAAAATGATTGACTAACAATTGGCTTAGTTTCTGGTGTCATTCCAGGGGGAAATCCAGTACCTGACAGCCTGGGATGGCATGACTGACCAGCCATGATGCTTTTCCAGAGGTGGCCTGCATCTGTCTCCCATGGGCTTCAGGTTCCTGGCAAAGGCTCTTGCCTCCACCATAGTGCCTTTTTTTAGGCAAAGTCCAGGAGGTCAAAACGACCAACATGAAAATTTCATCAATATGTAAATTAAAGGTCATGCTACTAAACGCTAGGAATCTAAACATGAAACTGCACTCATTGCAAGCATTCTTAATCCTGGAAGAAGCTGACATTTGTGCAGTCACAGAAACCTGGTTCAAAGCTGTGGAGAACACCTCAGCCATACCAGGTTACTCATCCCATCATTCATTCAGATCCCAAACCATAGGCAGCAAGACAAAAGAAGGTGGAGTTGCAATCTATATATAAAAGACATACACACCCCTCCAGGCTGACCAAACAGTATGATGCACAGAAAATACTCCAGGTGCAGTTAACAATTGACAAGACCCTATTCAAATCATAGCTAGCTACAGGCCTCTAACGCTGACTCAAGATGCCCACTCCACCTATCTGGACCTCTTTGAACCTATCAAGATTCAAACCTTTACCCTGATCCTGAGTGACTAACTATCCAACCATAGATTGGAAGAAATACTCATGCCAAAACACAAAAGCCCCGAGATTCCTGGATTTAGTCAATGCAAATGCCTTGGACCAGTTGGTTGACACCCCCACAAGAGGTGAAAATATCTTGGACTTGGTATTAACCAACATGAGTAACCACTGCAGCATCCCTACAGTGTCATCATCCCTGGTAAGATACGACCACAAAGCAGTCACTTTCAAAGTCACCATCTCCCCCAACCTCCCTCTTAGCTAGGGTCAAGCAAACTTTTCCAAAGCTGATTACAGCCTCCTAAGGAAAGGTATAAAACAGCTTCACAACCCCCTCTCCCTCCACAGAAACTGGCACATATGTCCAAATCTACACCAAAGTACTATATGAGCATTTATATAGCTGCACGGAATCGGGAATACCAGATAGGATGAAATCATTCTCCTCAAGGAAAAGTAAAGCTGTCTGGTGGACATCTACAATAAACTCTATAATAAAAGGAAACAATTGCCGTCCAAGACCAAGAAGGAGCAGGTGTCTAATTGGAAGCATTTTCTCCTTAGCCTGAACAATCAAATAAGAGCATTAGTGAAATCTTCCAAAGCAAACTGAGTCCAAACTGGCCACATCTAAAGACAATCATAAGGCTTTCTTCATATATATCTGCAATCTCAAGGGAAGCGCCCAGATCTGTTCAGAACTGGTGGTCAAGGACACCACATACATAAACCCTGTAAATCTGGCCAACCTGCTAGCAGACAGATTCAGTGAAAACTTCACTCCCCTGTCCCCCATTAGTAAAACAGGACATCCCCAGTACCTGCCCCCCTCCCCTTTTCCCTAAGGAGCAAATCACTGCCCTATCAAAGGCAAAAAATGCAGCCTTCATGAGACCTGACAACATCCCAGGCTACATCCTACAAGAACTCAGGCAGGAACTTGCAGCATCATTAGGCATCCTATTCAACCAAAGCTTGAGTACTGGCTTCGTCCCAACTGAGCAGAGGACAGCTACTGTCATCCCTTTGCATAAAGGTGGAGCGTCCACCGATCCAGAAAATTATAGACCCCTCAGCCTAACTAGCCTGATCTGCAAGGCCATGGAGTGGATTATCATGGACCTCATTAACAAGGACATTGGCAGCCTCCAGATACCCAATCCCACACAGTTTTGTTAAGGGGAGGTCATGCCCGTTAAAGATGGTTAACTACTTTGAGACAATCACCAAGGTCATAGACGAGGGGAAGATGGTACATACTGCCTACGTTGACCTGGCCAAGGCCTTTGATACTAATCCCCACTCAGGTATAATACTTAAACTCCCTCAACTAGGCATCAAGCCATATGTTACCAGATGGATAGCAAACTGGCTCAACTGATGAAACCCACCTAGTTAAAATAGAAATCACCTCAAGTAGTAGACCCGTAAGAAGCGGTGTACCCCAGGGATCAGTCTTGGGGCCTCTGCTGTTTGGGATATACTATTCTAAGGTGCAGGCCAAATCTAGTGGGCTATGGCAAACCAAGTTTGCAGAGGACTGCAAGTTGGGTGCTGTCATCAATTCCTCTAGTCATGTGGACATCAAATGACTGGCGCCAGAAACATGGCCTCAAACTGAACGCCAAAAAATGCGTCATCATCCCTTTTGGGGAGAGTGACATCCCCACAAATTATCACATTGATAATAAGGCACTAAGCAAGCAATCAGTCATGAGGGACTTGAGCACCCATGTTGATAGCAAACTGACTTTTGACCACCATATTGCCTCCACTGTATGGAACGCTTTCTACATGGCCCACCTCATTAGTAAGGGTATCGCATCCAAGGACAAGGTGGTCATAACATCTCTGTATTCTTCCCTTATAAGACTCATTATCGACTACAATGCCCCATTCGGCAAGTACCTCACAAAGTACAAGAAGCAGCTGGAGAGACCTAGAGAATCCAGGGGCTCAAACATCTACCCTACACAAATAGACTAAAAGCCCTGTTCCTCTGCTCAGTCTCCTACAGACTCCTCAGAGGTGACCTCTGTCTGACAGACAAAGCAAGCTCAGACCCCACCCTGATGAGACTGCTGCATATCCGCAAGTCAAGCTCCACTCGAGTAACCCACACGTGCAACCTCAACCAGGTCTGTGACATCAATAGGACTTGTTGGTGGGACAGATGTGTCCCAGAGACTCCCCCTTTTGTGGAATAGACTCCCTCTCCACGTAAAGTAGAGTACCTCATTAAACCTTTTTAAGCGCAACCTGGATAACTGGATGGGGAACAGAAAATACAGCCCTGAGTTTCCACCTGTGTCCCTGCTGGACAGTGGCATAGGGTGCTGACTTGTCAGAACATGGGCTAAATTCTTGGCTGGGCTTGTAAGGGCCTCAGGGCCAACAGCCTAGTAACTTCCTATGATCTTAAATATTTTTTCTAACTGGTAAAATACCTCAGTAAAAACTACTAAAATACCTCAGTAAAAACTACATACCCCATGGTGGATTACAGGAAAGGTCAGATAGGTATGCTGCACATGTAGTTTTGAACTCTTGACACTGCTTGGGCACAGCAGTATCTTGGGGGCAGATAAGATGGGATAAAGGGCACACTCACCAGGACACAAAGTTCTAGGTGGCATGACTGGCAGCCTGATCAGTCTTCAGTGAGTCACCAGCATTCAGAAATAAATGCCATAATTGCACATGTGGCGGGAACTGAAGCACTTCGTTCAAGTGGGGCATAAACTATATGCATTTATTTTGTTACAAATAAAGAATAGCTTTACATAGTCCAAATGTGGCACAAATCATGGCAACTGTTTGCTATAGAGAGAACTGAAGTTGGAAGACAGTTTTCTGGGTGCTAGATCGCTACAACCCTGTGTTCTGTCCCACATTAAGCACCACCATCTCACCATCAGCTGCTGTTAAAGTACCATTTGGCACTTAAGTGCTCCAACTCAGTGTTGGAAACACTCTTGTCAGGTTGGGAAAGGAATGCAATTTGCAAGACCTCATGTTCATAGGTTCATAGGTTCATACTAGGCTATCTGCCTTAGGGCATTTATAAGCCTAGCCAGAGTGCGTTTGGCTTTCACCACCCATTTTAAATTAATTTTGCTATGCCCTTTTTTGAGGTTAGTATACTGTGCCCCGTCTAACAGTGAAACAGAAGTGATATCCGGGGAAAACCTACGATCTCCCATCAACTCATCAAGATTCCTCTTGAAGAGAGTCAATGAGGGACTCTGCCTAACCTGGACTGGGATTTTATTCCAGAGTGAAGGGAGCCTCTGGGTTATGAATCTGTCTCTCCAGCATGTCCTATTTATTTCAGTGCTGAGGTTCAAGTCTCTTGAGCGCATAGCTCGATGGGATTTGGATTTTCTGAGGTGCAGCATGTCCATTAATTCTGGTTTGGACATGGCTTTATATGTCAGGCACAGATCGCCTCTGAGCAGGCAGTATTCCACTGAGTAGAGCTGGAGTTTCTTTAACCGGGCAGCATATGGCATCTGTTTAAGCCCTTTGATCCTCTTGGTGAGGTACTTTTGGGGTCTTTCCAGTTGCTGCAGGTGTCTGGTAAGGTACAGCCCAAAAGGGGCATTGAACTCAATTATGGGCGGATGAGGAATGAGTAAAGAGGCACGATAACCTCCCCTAATCTAGATGTGAATCCCTTCATGATAATGTCGGCTATATAAAATGTTTTTCTAACCACTTTGGCCACGTGGTTGTCAAATGAGAGATTGCTATCAACTCCAGGTCCCTAATTACTTCTTCTATACTTAATGGATTACCACCTTGGTGGTAATTTGTGGGCACTTTATCTTTGCCAAAGGGGATGACTATACACTTTTTGGCATTTAGCTTGAGGCCATGGCTCTGGCACCAGTTGTCTGTTTCTATGAGGCCCTTTTGGAGGATGCTTGTGTCGGCTGGAGAGTCGATTATGGTGCCCAGTTTGCAGTCATCTGCGAACTTGGTCAGCCACAGTCCTTCCGTGTTGGCCTGTACCTCCGAGAAATATATACCGAACAAGAGAGGTCCCAGGACTGAGCCTTGTGGGACGCCACTTGTAACTGATTTGGAGTCTGACATGGCTCCAGCAATTCTAACCATGTGGGTTCTGTCCTTGAGCCGGTTTGCAACCCATCTAGTGACATAGGGGTTTATATTTAAGCTGGTGAGCTCATCTATAATGCCCGAGTGGGGTATTGTATTGAAGGCTTTTGCAAGGTCCAGGTAGGCTGTGTGGACCACCTTCCCCTCGTCAATGGCCTTGGTGACTGTTTCAAAGAAATAGACCAGGTTTAAGAGGCAGGATTTGCCCTTAAAGCCGAACTGGGTAGGATCCAGTGTCTGTAGGTCCCCAATATCTTTATTTATGAGGTCCATGATAATCCTTTCCATAGCTTTGCAGACCAAGCTAGTCAGGCTTATGGGGCGATAGTTTCCAGGATCCGTTGAGGCACCACCTTTGTGGAGAGGGACCACTGTTGCTGTACGCCACTCTTTGGGTACATATCCTGTAGTAAGGCTGAGATTGAACAGTAGTTTTATGTTTGGGTTTAGCTCTTCTTGGAGTTCATGTAGGACACAGCCCGGGACACTGTCTGGTCCCATTGACACTGTGATTTTGCTTTGGAGAGGGCGGCTCTTACCTGAGCATCTGAGATGTCAGGGGGGCAGCACTCTGCTGGGATAGATATTTGCCCTTTTGGTGGGGAGGGGGGGAGTTTGCACTGAACTTGTCAGCTAGGATGTTGGCATTGTCTGTGGGTTTGATGTATTTTTTGTCATTTTGGACTAATTCTGCGCATATCTGGGAATTCCAACCCAGGTTCCTAACATAACTAAAGAAAGCCTTGTGATTATCCTTAGTGTCCTGTGCAATCTTTCTCTCTAAGCCTGCCTTAGATGATTTTATGAGTGCCCGTAGTTTTTTGCTAATACTGATCAGAGATCCCTTCCCTTTTTGGGATTTTGCTCTATCATGTAGTTGCTTCCTACTTCTGTTGTATAGTTTGTTTATGGCTGGGGTCCACCAGACAGGACGTCTGCCTTTGGAGGATTGGGTCTTGGTTTTATTTGGGATTGCATGATCCATGCATTCCTGAAGGTGTTCATAGAATGCGTTTATAAAGGATTCTGCGGTCTGGGCCGCATTTTCCACAGGCTCGGGGGCTTTGAAGGATTCCACCTCGGTTTTGAGGAGTGTGAAATTTGCTTTAGAGAAGTTTTTCACTGTGGTTTTCTGGGCAGGGGGTGGGGTCAGGATGTGAATATCCAGTGAGTTTAGTTTATGGTCTGATCTTACCAATTAGGGATACACTTCTGGTCTGGAGCATAGAGTCCCCATGTTGGTGATGATCAGGTCCAGTATGTTTTCCCCTCTTGTGGGAGTGGTAACAAGTTTCCATAGCATTTGAGTTTATAAATTCTAGAAACCTTTGGGCTAGGGTGTTGGAGCTAGAGTAATGCTCCCAGTCTATGTTTGGGTAGTTGAAGTCGCCCAATATAATGGTGTTTGGAGAGACCTTCATATTTTCCAGTGTACTCAAGAAGGCCGAGTGGGGTTCCTGGGTTTGGGAAGGTGGTCTGTAGCAGGCTATAAACTGGAAGGCAGTTTTACCCACTGTTAGTTGCACATGGATAGTCTCTGATGCTTTGTGCTGTGCTACCAATCTGGAGGTGTGGGTATCTTTGCCGAATATTGATACTCCCCCTCCTTTTGTAGTTCGGTCCAAGTTTTGGGGCCGAAAAACTTGGTATGAGGTATAACCTGGTAGTGCTGGGGTGCTCTCGGGAGCCTTGAACCAGGTTTCTGTTACTGCACAGATATCGATGTTCTCCATGTCAAGGAGAGTTTCAAGTGTGTGCATCTTGAGGTTTAGACTTCTGGTGTTGAGTAGCATTACTCTTAGTTTCTTATCCCTTGTGATACCTTTGGAGGTGGGTTTGTCTTTTGAGCCTTGCCTAAAAAAGGCACTATGGGGGAAGCAAGAGCCTTTGCCAATATCCGAAAGCC
Source organism: Protopterus annectens (assembly GCF_019279795.1). Taxonomy (NCBI): domain Eukaryota; kingdom Metazoa; phylum Chordata; order Ceratodontiformes; family Protopteridae; genus Protopterus; species Protopterus annectens. The sequence goes on from NC_056743.1 coordinate 11,358,135, forward strand.
CAGGGGTGACAGGTGCAAGCCGTCCCTAGCGAAGCATCGTGGCTTGTCGAGCATGTCATCCCAGGCTGACAGGCATTGGATCCCCTTTGAATGACACCAATACTTAAGCCAATTGTTGAAATTGATCATTCAGGCCAGTTATTTTACATTAAGAGGGTTCGTGGTCTGCACTCTTGTGGGAGGAGAGGCTGGACTCTGCCATTCTGAGCTGGGAATTTCTGCTTAAAGGCTTATAGTGCCTGCATATTTGAACTGCTTCTTACTGAAACTGGTACATTGCTGCCTTATGCCTCATCCCATGTATCATCAGTTAACTCCAGCACCCACTTCAATCTGCCTCTCAATACCAGCACCACCCCATTACTGTTGACTTTTCAGAAAGCTGTCAAAAACCCTTCCCTTCCTTCGGGAGTGATCAAGGCAGTAAAACCCCATTCTTTCCCACTCTCCTGCCTGGCTCCTTCAGTGGCCAAGCTTCTAATCAAACTACAGACATCTAGTTAATAATCAGGATTCTACCCCCTCAATACCACTGTGTGGATATGACCTAATTATTTCAGAGGTAGAGTGTTCATTGAGGTCCGAAAAGCCACATGAACCCAAACCATCAGATAGCCCACATGAAGTACCCATGCATTCCTGCCAGAAATTCATGTGAGCCACCATTACAACTTTTCTTTCCTTCAGTAACCCAACATCTGCCCAGCAGGCAATATTACTGCATTCCAGATCTCCACTGTGTTAATGTGTGTAGTATGAAAGTCTGTAGTGTGAAATCTTGTCAAAAACTCTTCAGGTAGCCTGTAGGAAAGCAACCAGTAGACCAAGAAGCCCTCATCTTATGCATTTGCCTGTCTCATCTTAATGCTTATCAACAGATGTATTACAGAAGGATGCATTCCCAAAACAAATTAAATTCAGTCATAGCCCCACTACATAAAGGTGGATAATCCATTAACTACAGACAGTTATGGGCAAGTTCCCATCTCTCTGGCATTCTAAACAAAAAAAAAATGTATTTGCCATGTAGGCAAGGTTTCAATTGCCATGTAGGTGGGCATCTCAGGGACAGTCGATTACATAAATACATTTTAAAGAAGTAAGAAATTAGAGTCTGGAATAAGTGACCGACTAAGCCACAGCGATAGGGAGAGGGATAAATATGAGGCAATAAAACGCATGTGAAGGAGTGGGTACACACAGACATGGGACAGCAGAGGCAATCCTTGTAGTCATGATGGGGGACACATTACAATGAAGAGGGGTTATGCTACAGAAACACTAAAAAAAGTTCTCACTTGAGCAATATCTCTCAACTGTCCAGATTTTCAAAGAATGTCCAGAGGTTTTGCCTCATATTTTGGTCTGTTCCTCATACAGTTTGTGGGTTTCAGGTAAATCCCCGAGAAGTGAAGTCACTAAAAATGTACTTACATTTGAGTTTCATGCCTTATATCCTTCAGAAAATGCATGTATACACAAGAAAATTCTTGATGAGTGGATGGGAAATAGGAAATACACCCCGGGGGTCACTTCTGTGTCTGCTCGACAGTGGCACAGGAAAATAGCTTTCTTGGGTGGCATAAGCCAGGGAACCTTGTTGGCCGGGCTTATGTAGGCCCTTGGGCCGATAGCCTATTACCTACCTATGAAACCTGCTATTCTATCAACTTTCCAAGTTAAAAAAAAATTTAATCCATCCCTATTTTTAGGGCTTTGTCCCCCAATATTTTAGGATTTTCTCCAGGTTTCTTGCACTAAGAGGTTGAGAGGTATGATGACACCACTAAGAACTTCTGAGGCATGCTAGGATGACATTCATTGGATAGAGGTAATCATCATCATCAGCCCCCTTTTCCCAATTTTATACATGGGGTTGGGGAATTGTGTTACCTGTTGCCATGTCTCTCATTCAACACTCATGCCGGACTGTTGCAGATCTCATAGAAAAAATAACATTCTGTGTTTTCAGAGCACATCATTTTTGCAGAGTTGACCAGATTAAAAGCATATATTAAACCATAAAAATATGTATTTTTACAATATGCAGTCTCTGAAATGTATGTATATTTCTCTTATTGTAAACGTCTATACACTTGGAATTCATGTAGAACTTTACAAAATCATGTTACCTACACAAATGTTATCAGTGAAAGTTGAAATGAGGAAATATGTACAGTATGTATTGTGCAATTAATTTGTGTAACTGAAAAGAAAACAGTTGTACACTAAAAACGTAAGCAGGAAATGATCACAAATGAAGGACGACAGTCTACATAGGTTAAGGGACTAACACCAATCAGTATGATGACCGTGAAGGAGGACAGCCTGCACTGAAAGCCTTCTAGATCAATCAACCTAACTTTAGTGTAGGCCAGAGGCAGAAACACACTGGTAAGCACCAGTGAAGTACAGGCATGCAGTGGACTCCCTGTAAGTACAGGAAATATCCATAATACAGTGAATAATTCCTAGGGAAACTAAGTGAAGAGATCAGGAAACACGTCACTACCTATAAACACATCAGATTCTATTCTGTATTTATGGACATCTTGGAAAAAATAATTTAAAAATGTGGAGAACTCTCACTCACATACTGAAATAATTGGCCACAGTAAGAGCATTAAAAACAGGCAACTTGTCAAAAATAAACCTAGGCCACTAAACATTACATCACCGAAAGTTTAAAACATTGCATTAAAAACACACTAAATGCATAATTACTATGTATTTCTTCTACCAACAATTTCATTCATCAAAATATATGACAAATTAATGGGTCTATATTATAAGATCAATGGCTGAAAATATCAAACACCATATGGTCGATGTCTTCAAACGACCTTATAAAAAGACCTCCAAAAAAAAGAAAAAAGTACCCTAACAGGTTTAAGCAGGGAGGCAAGCCCCCCTTCATCTCCTCACCCCTCATTACTTAACTATACCAACTTTGAGACAGCACTATATTGCAGTAAATGGAAATCTCCCCTTATGGAGATTTCCGTTTACGCATTCAAGATTCTCAGAGTTAGCTATTCTCGTGTCGACAATGTCAGATTCAACATTGTCGGTTTTCGAGAATGTACTATAGACCCTAATTAATTTAGTCACAGTTAGAGTGATAACCTGCCAGACATAAAAATCTACACTTACTTGTAATGTCCAGCATCTGTGGAGTATAAGTAAGGTTCTCAAAGCCCTTGATGAGACATCTTTATTTACAGAGAGAATTGTTTTCCAGATGAGCATCACAGAAATCCTACTCAACCAAGCAACAAAACAACAATTACCTTTAATACTTGCCAAATAGCACCCAAACTCGTAACCCCCTTATACCAAAACAACGGATCCTAATTTATAAGCCCACTGTCACTAGTTACAAAATGTATGCAGAGTAAAGATCCAAAACAAAATAAAAGTTTTATATAATACAGGATCATAGGAGATTACTAGGCTAATGGCTCTGAGGTCCTTACAAGCCTAGCCAAGAGTTTATCCCCAGTAAAGAAACCACAATCAACACCTGTTGCCCCTGTCAATGAGGGACACAGGTGGAACCCCTGGGACGACAAATTTGTGGTTACCCATCCACTCATCAAGGTTGAGCTTGAAGAGGGTCAGTGATGTACTTTGCTTGACGTGCATGGGGAGTCTATTCCAGAGATGGGGCAGCCTCTTGGAGACAAACCTGTCTCTCCAGCAGGTTTTGATAATGTCAGATATTAGATTTAAGTCTTCCAATTGGGTACTATGCGAGGAGTTAGACTTACGGATATGGATAATCTCTAGTACAGTAGGGTCTGCGATTGCCTTGTAGGTGAGAGAGAGAGGTCACCTCGGAGCAATCTGTATGATACAGAGTAGAGTGATAGTGATTTGAGCCTGTCCACATAGGACAAGTGTTGGAGGCCATGGATTTCCTTTGTGAGATATTTCTGTGACCTTTCCAGTTGGTGCAGGTGTTTGGAGAGGTACATACCAAATGGGGCATTGTACTCAATTATTGGCCTAATGTGCGAGTAGTACAGATGAGTAATAACCACCTTTTTTCTGGATGCAATCCCTTTACTTATGAGATGAATCAAGTAAAAGGCTTTTCTTTTTTTTTTCTTTTTTACAGTTTTATTGATTTTCATAGATCAAGAAATTATTACATTATACAGATAATTATTCATTAACATGACATTAAATACTCAACTATGTACAATTATATACAAAATGCTCATAACTAAAACAGCTTTGTTCAACATATTACATTTGTCTAATATTTTTTTTACTTTCAACCAAGATAACTTTATGTGGGTCATTCTTGTTGTTCTATAGTTAAGAGTTTCAAGTTCTCTGTTACATACTGCCTTGGCCAATAGTATAAACTCATTAAAAGAGAGACAGTGACTTTACTTTTCCAATTTGAAGTAATAACTTTCCTTGCTATTGCCAAGATGGACCATAAAAGATGTATTTGTGACTTTGGTATACAATCTGGTATTGGGGCATTGAGTAATAAAAGTGTATCTGTAATTATGCATTTGTCTGTCCACAATGCCTTTGTAAAATCTCTAAATTTCAGCCAAAAAGGAACAATCATTTTGCATTCAAGGCACATATGTATCCAATCTGCACAGAGACTCTCATCACATCAACAATTATGACTAGTTTTATTCAATATTGTTGCAATTTTCTGCGGAGGAAAATAACTCCTGTGTATGAATTTCCATGTAAATATTTTCCAATATAAAGATGATGCTGTATGATTTATCGTCCTGAGTGTTAATAATTTGTAATTATCAGAGAAGCTAAATTTGTTAGTATTTTTCTATAAAACTCCATAGAGAACCATCATGCTGTTTTAAGTCAGCCCTCAATGTCTTATAGATCTTAGATAAAGAAAACCCCATGCTAAATTGTAAAGAATTTAATTCACACAAAAGTAAAATTATTTTAGGCTGAGGTGAAGTATATGACACTTGACTTGTTTTAAATTCCTTTATTAGATATTCTCTGAAGATTTGAATATTTAACCAATTATCTTGATTTACGTTGTATCTTGCCAAGAGACTTGTAGTGTCAAGAATATTATTTATACTAAGGAATCGGTGCCAGTGATTTAACCCATTGCCTTTCATTTCTATTATTTTGTTTATATTGAAAGAATCTAAGCAATTGTTTGTGAATGCTATTGGGAACATTAATATTGAGAAATGTCTTGTTATGCAATGTGTGTTTATAATTCTTAAAATTGTTTAGTACATAACTAATGCAATATGGTAGCTTCTCATTTTTGCTTTCTTTATATACTGAATCTTTCACCGTTAAAAACAGTTTATTTTCAGTAAAAAAAGTCACTCACTGTTTATTTTTTCATCTATATTAGATAATAAAATGTTTGTATGCAAATCTTTCCAATTTGATGTATACTTATTACTTAACCACTTACTTATATGAATTGTAACTGAATCAGCATATAGTTCTAAATTCGGGAATGTGATTCCACCTTTTTCCCAATCTCTATTGTGCAAATCATTTTATTCTGGGTTTTTGTGGCTACCATAAAAACTTAAAAGTGAATTTAATTGTTTTATTATTTTTTTTGGAGGGCTAATAATTATAGATTGAAACAAATACAAAACTTTAGGAAGAATACACATCTTTATTAGTATTAGTTTTTCTTTAAAAGTAAAGAACATTCTATTCCACTTGTCTATATAGTCTTTGACTTTATCCAATATATTTCTATAGTTAACTTGTATCATTTCTTTCCAACTAGGCTTTATATACACACCTAGATATTTAATAGACTCATTTCCCCAGTTAAAGTTATTATATTTTCTCCATTCTGAACTTACTTTATTATTTATTAATAATGTTTCAGATTTATTATTGAACTTTAGACCAGAACATTTCTCAAAATGTTCTATAGCATCTGCAATATGCCTTATTGAAGAGTTTAAATCACCTATGGTTAGTATTATATCATCAGCAAATAATTGTACTTTTGAAGAATAATTTGAATTAAGAGTGAAACTGTTTATGTTATCATTTTTTTCTTATGTAGTTTGCAAATGGCACTATTGATAATGCAAATAACAGAGGTGATAATGGGCAGCCTTGTTTAGTTCCTCTTAGTATTTGAATTTTGTTAGATAAGAATGCCCCGATTTTAATATATGACACAGCATTTTTGTATAAGGTATTTATTAGTTCTATGAAATCATTAGAGAAATTAAAAGTTTCTAATATGTTAAATAAATATGTCCAAGATAGAGAGTCAAATGCTTTTTCGATATCTAAACTAATTATCAATAGTTCTTTTTTTTCTTATTTGTAACATCAGGGTTAAAAGCCTAATGACATTGTCTTGAACTTTTCTATTCAAAATAAAACCTGCATGATCATTTTCCATTATTCTCGGAATGAATTGATTTAATCTTTTAGTAAGTATTGAGGTGTAGATTTTATAATCTACATTTAGTAGAGATATAGGTTGAGATGTCACTAGCTTAGGATCTTTGTCTTGTTTTAGAATGGGAGATATAATAGCATATTTCCGTGATGGAAAAATGCTTTTATTTTTTCTAAATTCTTCATAATCTACCTGCAAAATCTTTAAAGTATCTTCTGGGAACAACTTGTATATCTCTCCAATAATTCCATCTAATCCAGGTGCCTTATTGCTTTTAAGGTTTAGAATACATTCTTTAATTTCTTTTAATGTTATTGGCTTAAGCAAATTAGTATTTTGTTCTTTTGTTACTTTTTTGTTAATATTTTCTTTCAGAAAATTATTTGTAAGTGCATTGTTTACCGAATCAACATTTGTATTGTTTAACCTCTCGTAATGTACTCTAAAGCGTCTGGAGCGTTTCTCCCCGGGCCTCCACTGAAAACAGGCTCTGTGGAACCTAGTCGGACATTCCCGGTCAACAAATGTTAAATAAAAAAAAAATAAAAAAATAAAGACCTCCAAAATTTCTTTGTGCTCCGTAACATGTTTTGTTTTAATTCCTTTATTGTCAATTATATATTTTATATGGTTAAGTCCAGCTAGATGTTTTGCTTTGACTGCCAATCTGTGTATGTGTTTGGGGTTCACTGAATAGGATTGAATTCTTAATTTTTCTAGATTTATTGTCACTTTGTGATTTAGAATTTCTGCGTATCTATTGTTTAATGTTTTTAGCTCAGAATTTGTTCTTATGTCTTTGGTATTTAAACCTTTCCTTATTTTATCTATATTTATTTGTAGTTGCGTTAGTTCATTTTCCCATTGTTTCCTTTTGATTAGATACCAATTTTTGATCTTACCATACAAGTAAGATTTTAGTGAATCCCAAAGTATGACCTTTGAAGTCTCATTATTATTATTAATATCTAGAAAAAGTTTTATTTCATTAAGGAGCCACTCTTTAAATCCTTTTAATGTAGTTATATAGACGGGTAATCTTTGCCAAGTTATTAAGTCTTTAGGCGTGATATTAAGTTTAAAAAATAAGGCATTATGGTCTTACAGTGGGCACGAGCTAATTAAGACTTCTTGAATGTTGTGAAATATATTATTTTTAACTAGTACTTTATCAATTGTTGTTTGTGTACCATACCTATATGAATAGTGAGTGTATTCTAATGAGTGAGCTTCTTTTAGAGCATAAATATCTCTAAGATCTAATATATTAATGAAATTCTTTAACTTTTTTGCTGCAGAAGATGCTTTAAAATTATCTTTTTTTGTAGCATCTTTATCAGAAAGGAGACAATTAAAGTCTCCAGCATGTATTATTTCACCTTTGGATGTGGAAATGATTAACTCCAGCTGTTTATTTGCTGTAATTGCTCCAAAACCAGGTATCCAGTAAGAGTTTACTAATGTTACATATCTTTTGTTTATCTGTAAAACTACTAAGCGTAGCATGCCATTCTTATCAGCATCGGTATCAATGATTTTAGGAATCATAGCATGCCATTCTTATCTGCATCGATATCAATGACCTTAGGTATCATAGCATGCCATTCTTATCTGCATCGGTATCAATGACTTTTAGGTATCATAGCATGCCATTCTTATCTGCATCGATATCAATGACTTTAGGTATCATAGCATGCCATTCTTATCTGCATCGGTATCAATGATTTTAGGTATCATAGCATGCCATTCTTATCTGCATCGGTATCAATGATTTTAGGTATCCTAGCATGCCATTCTTATCTGCATCGGTATCAATGATTTTAGGTATCATAGCATGCCATTCTTATCTGCATCGGTATCAATGATTTTAGGTATCATAGCATGCCATTCTTATCTGCATCGGTATCAATGATTTTAGGTATCATAGCATGCCATTCTTATCTGCATCGGTATCAATGATTTTAGGTATCATAGCATGCCATTCTTATCTGCATCGGTATCAATGATTTTAGGTATCATAGCATGCCATTCTTATCTGCATCGGTATCAATGACTTTAGGTATCATAGCATGCCATTCTTATCTGCATCGGTATCAATGACTTTAGGTATCATAGCATGCCATTCTTATCTGCATCGGTATCAATGACTTTAGGTATCATAGCATGCCATTCTTATCTGCATCGGTATCAATGACTTTAGGTATCATAGCATGCCATTCTTATCTGCATCGGTATCAATGATTTTAGGTATTGGTAATGTTCTTCTCCATAGTATCATCGTGCCTCTTCTCTTAGTTTGATAATGAGAATCTGCAAGAATCATATAACCGTTAAAAGATAATCTAAGTCCTTATTAACAATGTGTGTTTCCTGTAAAAACCCTATATCTACTTTATTCAGTTTCAAGTATTTAACTATACTTCCTCTTTTGAAAGGATTATTAAGGCCATTGACATTTAAAGACATACACTTATACGAGAACATTCAAAATAGTACAAATACTTCCATTGAATTTAGTTATGAGCAGATAAATGGAATTGAATAACAACATTTTAACATATATAACTATATACAAAACAAAACACGGAAATCTAAATTCCTGGCTTGATGATAACATCATCTTAGCCACCACCACAAACATCCCTACAACCAGTCAACCTTTACATTGTTGCTTCTGCACTTAATAATTAAGTGTGCAGATATTCATGTTCAATATTAACAATACCCTATATTGGCATTTAAAGTGCCAAAATATCTTAAAACACATAAATTATAAAATGTTTATAAGTTGCAAATAATGGCTAGTTATGTAGTAAATATTTATGTTTAACATTTGTTCCTGCATTATATTAATAAGGTTCTGTACTCATAAATCAACATACATAGATATAACTTCATAAGCAGTCTAAAGGCTCAAAATTCTCATTAAGCTGAAGGAAATAAAGCCATTATTTTATTTAGCTAATGTTTCGTGTTAATACGTTCCTAAATTTGAGGTTTAGTAACCTTTATTTTCTTTCTTACTCACCATCCTCTCAACTATTCTTTATACATGTTATTTATATTCAATATGTAAGTTGTTTAAGTAAATGTAATGAGCATTCCAGGTTATGTTATGATATTTGAAATTTAAAATATATTTAGTATAATAAGCATATTTTACAGTCGTCTTATCTCATTTATCCCCTGCTGTTTCATTAGCCTACTACTATTGCTTTCAAACCTTAATACTTCAGAGGTGCATTCGTTCCAAATTTACATTAGAATTACTATCTATTCAATTTAGCAAGTACGTAAAACAACATTACTTATGAAAGCTGTTAATTATATGATAGTAAAAGGCTTTTCTGACCACTGCCGCTACATCATGGTCAAATGTGAGATTGTCGTCAACTTGTGTACCCAGGCTCTTGCCACAGGTTGTGTGCTTAGGGGGTTACTGCTAATGTGGTAACCAGTAGTGGCCGTGTTTTTGCCAAATAGTATGATAATACATTTTTTTGCATTTAACTTAAGGCCAAGACTTTGGTACCAGTCATTTGTGGCTGTGAGACCCTCAAAGTATGTTAACATCATTTGGGGAGTCAATGACAGCACCCAACTTACAGTCATCCAGAAAACTTGGTCAGCCACAGGCCTTTTGTCTTTGCCTGGACCTCAGAAGTGGATGTCAAACAATAGGGGTCCCAGGACAGATCCCTGGGGGACACCACTAGTGGCAGGTCTGCTATCAGAGGTAGTGGCACCTATTTTGACCTTGTGGGTCCTATCAGTGAGCCAGTTGGCCACCCACCTGATGAGATAGGGATTTACACCAAGTTGTGTTAGCTTTTCAATGATACCAGAGTGGCAGATTGTGTCAAAGTCTTTGGCCAAGTCAGGGTAAGCTGTATGTCCTGACTCTCCCTCATCCAGGGCCTTGGTGAGGGTCTCAAAGAAGTCAACCAGGTTCAACAGGCAGGATCTGCTCTTGACGAATCCGAACTGGGTGGGGTCAAGTGCTTGGAGATAGCTTATGTCCTTGTTTATGAGGTCCATAATAATACTGTCCATGGCCCTACAGATCAGACTTGTCATGCTAATGTGGTGATAAGTTACCAGGGTCAGTAGTGACACCACCTTTGTGCAAAGGGATGACAATGGCATTTCTCCACTCTGCTGGAATGAAGCCTGTACTTAGGCTATGGTTGAATAGGATGCTCAATGGCAAGGCTAGTTCTTGCTGGAGATGTTGCAGAATACAGCCTGGGATACTATCAGGTCTCATGGAAGTTGTGTTCTTTGCCTTAGATAGGGCCTTTAACACGATCTAGAGAGATATGAGCTGCAGGACAAGTATCAGGGATGTTGAATGGGCCTTTAGGGGGGGACAGGGGGGTGAAGTTTGCATTGAACCTATCTGCTAGCAGATTGGCTAAGTCAACAGGATCAGTCTAAGTGGCACTGTTAAGAACCAACTCGGAACAAACCTGGGCTTTGCCATGGAGGTTTCTGATGTAACTGGAAAAGGCTTTGTGGTTAGTCTTTGTTTTGGAGGCTAGTTTCAATTCATTTCACTAGTGATCTAATTTGCTTGTTGAGACTAAGGAGGAAGGTTTTCCAATTGAGAATTTGTGCCTTTTTAACCTTGGACAACAGTTTATTTCTTTTGTTATAAAGTCTGTTGATAGAGGATGTCCACCAGACAGGTTTGTGTTTCCTTGAGGAGCAGGTTTGGGTTCTGTGGGGTATGGCTGAGCACATGCAGTTGTACAGGTGCTTGTATACTGCACTGGTATACTGTTCAGCATAGCTGTCTGCATCCTCTTAGGGGGCCGGTGGTGTGAAGCTACTGATACCCTCCCTTAGAAGGTTGTAGTCCATTTTTGAGAAGTTTTTTAGCCTGGTTACAGCTGGGGGGGAGGGGGTTGATGAGCTAGACACTTCGAATGAGACAAAGTAAATCATACACACTTACTAATATGTCAGTAAAGATTAATTAAGTCATTATCCTGATATTTTAATAAAATGAAAAGTGAGCAATGGTTAGCAGTGCTCAGCTATGTTTAGCCAGTGTAAACATTGCTTAAATGTAAATGCTAAGCAGCAGTCAACCCAGCTAAATGGATTTGCGCAATGTTAAGCAATGCTCAGCAATTACCCCTTTAAGCACTGTTCAACCTAGCTTAATGGGTTTGTGCATTTCTAAGCTTTGTTCAGCAGTTTTAAAATTGATCAATTATGGCAAAGGGTAGGAATATGGTCTTATTTAAAGCACACAGGTCGAAACAAAGCCAGTACCTTTTCTAGTTCAACCTGTGCAGGAACCATGGCTGGCATAGGTGAGGGTTCATGCTTTAGGGCACAGCACTGGGGCATCATGGAATCCAGGGTCATGGCTGGACTCCTCATAAGTGACCATGAGAGACTGCTGCAGGGCTAGTACCAGGGCTCCCAGTATAAAGCGGAGGCCTGGGACTGTCTCACCAGTGAACTTGCCAGTGCTATGGGCATCCCCCGAACTGGTGAGCAGGTCCAGCACCACTATACTGACTTAAAGCAGATGAAGGGGGTGGTCTTGGACTAGTGGATCCAAGATGCCAGGGACAACCATGCTCCAGCAGTTTGTAAGTATCACAGATATAGGTGTACCAAATTCTAGCCCGGGGATATGATAGACAAGTATGCATAATGTTTGTTCTTCTCCTCTACAGCTGCAGCAGAGAGGGCTAGTAACATGCAAGCCCATGCCAACAGACTGCTGAGGCTGCACCGACAGGCTGGTGAGTACAAATCTATGTTGCAGTATATTGTGCAAATAGCTAGGAAGGAATACATTGTTTACTGCTAGTAGGTATACTGTTACTGTGTTAACTGAATAAATAAAAAAGCTTGTCTGACTAATATTGATGTGTAATAAAGATCCCTACCACAAACTGTTGTGTTTACTCGGGTATGTTGTAGACATATAGAATGTATACAGGTTCTTCACAGCAAATATGGCTGTGACAGCATACATCAACAGAGGTTGTTTTGTAAACCAGCTAAGAAAAACTGTAGATGGAGCTGTAAAACAAGATATAAATGAAATGTGAAATATATACTGCACTAAGCTCTGAATTCTGAATAGTAATCTGTACTGTATCAAAGTGTGTTCCATGTAGCATTGCCTTGTGTTGACCTTTGCTTTCCAGATTGTAGTAATCCAAATGATTAATGCACAGTACTGTCATTGCATGCATCACAGGATTACAAATTCAGACTGTAACTAAGAGACTAGTAGGCAGAAACCAGTGAAACAAGCAACAGCAATTCACCAGTAGCTCAGTGTGATGGGGAATAACTTACTTGTTAATTTTTGCACACCAAGACAGTTCAAATCCAGGAGTGGTACTAAAATGTGTGCATATCTACACGCAGAGAATCAGGAATAAATGTAAAAACAGAACTGAAGACCACAGATGAAGAATCCACTATATACACTCAATTTATTGTACCTCTAGCGCTTCGGCAAATGCCTTTAAGGAGTATAAAACATCACATAACCAACACAGTTTAAACACCCTAATACATCAAACAATTCAACTATATAAATGTCCATCTATTTGAGGTTAATAATATATATATACACTGAAGGCATTATTTATACATTAAAATGTCTGTGCAACCTTATATATATATATATATATATATATATATATATATGTATATATATATATATATATATATATATATATATAGGGGAAAACTGCAGGAGCACATTAGGAATATCATTAATAAAAAATAAGGGTCCTCTGGCTAAACATTTTATGCTGGCTCACAATTCTAACCCTAATGGGTTACAAGCTACTATCTTAGAACATATTGATAAAGGTGTATTTTCCGATCATTTGTATAAAAAGAAGTTGTTGTATAAAGTATTTTTATTCTGAAATATGACACTATTTCCTCAGGGTCTGAATGTAGAATGTAACTGGAGACTTTTAGTTTGATGAGGTTTTTTAATGTTTATTGACTAATTGATTAATGTTGATTGTTTAATTGTTTGATGTATTAGGGTATTTAAACCTGTGTTGGTTATGTGAGGTTTGATAATCCTTGAAGGCGTTTGCCGAAGCACTAGAGGTACAATAAATTCAGTGTATATAGTGGATTCTTTGTCTGTGGTCTTCAGTTTTATCTCTTTTTGGTTGGTGTAGTGTTCAGTATCAGTTTTTTATGGCAAATGAATCGTCGTTTGGGATCCCTAGACATTTAAGGGATGATAGACTGGATGATAGTCAAAAAACCATGGACAGTTTTGTTATGCACCAGAAGCAGGCATGACTGGTTCTATAGCTGCTAATACTTCTGTTTCAACCGGTGTTTCTTCACCTTTTAATCTTAAACCTGTAAAAATATATTGATTTGGATATTACACCCAGGGGACTGAGGGCTTTTAAAAGTCCCTCAATAGCATTCGATATGTCTGATAAAATTTATGTGCAATTTTCTAAGAAGTGGTTATTGGCAGCTCACCGTTGCACCTTAGAATGGATTTCCATTCTATTAGAACGAGATCAGGTGAAACAAAATAAACTTAAGGAAGACATTAGAGCTGCCTACAATGATTTATCTAAAAAGCTTTCATCTATGCAGTTTGACAAGTTTTTAGCAGACATTAATGCTGGTTTAGGTAAACATGAGAAAGAATTGATTGATCGGAAATGTACAAAATTGAAAAGGGACTTAAGGACTGAGAATAATCATGCCTTTTTATGGCACAAACCAACACATTTCAAATCGAAATAAAGGCTCTGATCCCTTTAAGAAATCACCAGCTCCCTCTAGGAGCATGTCATTTTCGTCAGATGTTTCGGGCGTTTCTTCTAACGGTGATGGTGAAGGAGAACAGTTTCCAGCATTGCCAGCGGCTCAAAATCCCTCTAGATTAACTATTGAGGAGAGGGAATCAGCAGTTTCAGGAAGAACAGAACAAACGGAAAAGAGGAAGATTTCAGTCTGGCAACTTTGCCAACCGAGAGGGACACAATTTCAATGGTAACAAGAGAAGTAAATGGTATTAATGTGACTGCTACTAATGTTGTGCAAAATACTTATGATGGCTCTTTGTTCGCTGGTTATAGTAAAGTGGGTGAAACAACTGATGCAATGATCATTTCTAAGTGTGACAACATTTCTGTTGTACACAGTATTTCTGGTGCATCTTTGTCTAAAGAACAAAGAAATTAAGGTCTTAAATATATACCTACAGTGTTGCCTAGGTTACATGAACTTAAATGTGATGTTTTTAAATTATGTAGGAAGATAAATTTGATATATTTTTTGCTAACAAACAGAATAAGTGGTGTGATGGTAGTTTGTTAGAATCTGATAGCTTGGAAGATAGCTTTTATTCCTGTTTATCTGACCCTGAGGAATGTTCTGATTATGTAAATGATAGTAATGCTTATAGTTTGTTAAAAAATGATATAATTAGGAAAGTGATTTTATTCCCCCATATCAACATGAACATATAAAGTGTTTTTCTCAAAATGTTGAATATTGCTGTAGAAAATGCTTTTCATGTCTTTATGCAATATAAGTATGAGTTAATATATAATTTGAATAAAAAAAAAAAAAAAGAGTGGAATGAACTACAGGCATTAGCAAGTAATGAACATATTATTAAACCATCTGATAAAGGTGGAAAGATAGTTATGAATGTTGTACAATATTATAAAATGTGTATGTTACATTTGAATGACAATACTTGTGTTAAAAGTAATATGAATGAATATATTAAGGCTATTAATGATTTTGATAACCTTATATATAAGGGAGTTGGGTTAAAATATTTTTCACAAAAACATCAAGAAAAGAAGTTTAATACTGATGATAGTGAGCTGGCTCTATTTTACTGTCTTCCAAAAATTCATAAAAATGATGTTGATCCACCTGGTAGGCCTATTGTATCTGCCCCAAAGTATTTTTGTATCTATTATTGGGACATTCTTACATGAATATTTACTTCCTTATGTAATAAAATTATCAAGTTATATCAGGGATAGTTTTGATTTTTTAGATAAACTGTCTGTAATACAATGGAGTGAAGATATGTTTTTTTGTAAGTGTTGATGTTGTCAGTCTTTATACTAACCTTCAATGTCAGTTTGGATTGTAAGCAGTAAAATATTTTTTGGGAGATTTTTTGGACCCTGCCATTAACTGGGAAAACTACTCATGTACCAATGCCTTTGCCCAATGGTTCTTGGAATTCATAAATTCCAATGCCCTGGATCAACTAATCCTTAGTCCCACCAGGGGCTCCAATATCCTAGACCTGGTCATTACCAACATGGGAATTCGATGCTCCACACCTATGGTCACCCCCTCATTAGTCAGGTCTGACCATAAGCTAATCACCCTTAATATCCACATCCCACACCCACCCCCCAGTAAGGAAACCACCATAAAAAAACTTTTCCAAAGCCAACTTCATGCTACTCAAGTCAGAAGTGACAAACTTCATGACACGCATGCAGACAGGAACTGAAAGTTCAACTGCTGAATCCTACACTAAGGCACTGTATGAGCACATTCACTCATGCATGAATCGTGGCATCCCAAATAGAACCAAGATGCTCTCATCCAAAAAAAGAAAGCCAATCTGGTGGTCCCCTGCCATAAACAAACTTTACAACAAAAGGAAGAAACTGTTGCAGAAAAGAGGAAAATCCAAGGATGCAAAAAACTCCCTTACCAGTCAAAGTAAGAAACTGAGATCCCTCATAAAATCCTCCAAAGCTAGTTATGAAAATAAAATTGCCAAAGATTCCAAAGACAACCACAAGGCATTCTATAACTATGTCAAGAATCTAAATGGCAATGCTCAGATCTGCTCGGAGCTAAAACAGAATGGCATTAAATATACTGATCCCAAGGATATTGCCAATATCCTGGCAGATCGATTCAGTGCCAACTTCACCCCCCTCTCACCCTGTAAATGGCCCATCTCAATACTGGAAGATTGCCAAATAACGGCCACACAGGTTAAAAACGCACTCTCCAAAGCTAATAATACAGCATCCATGGGACCAGATGACATCCCGGGCTGTGTACTACATGAACTACAATATGAACTGGCACCTCACCCAAGTGTCATGTTTAATCATAGCCTCACCTCAGGTTTTGTGCCCACTGAGTGGCGCAGAGCTATAGTTATCCCACTCCACAAGGGGGGATCCACCTTGGATCCTAGAAACTACTGTCCCATCAGTCTGACAAGCCTTAACTGCAAGGCCATGGAGCGTATTATCATGGAACTTATAAACAAAGACATTGGCAACCTTCAAACACTGGACCCCACCCAGTTTGGGTTCGTGGAGGGCCGATCTCATCTCCTGAACCTGATTGACTTCTTCAAATCAGTCTCCAGAGCCATGGACAAGGGTAAGGTGGTCCACACAGCCTATCTAGACCTTGCCAAGGCCTTTGACACCATCCGCCACTCTGGAATCATAGATAAACTTACTAATCTGGGTATTAATCCCTACGTCACCCAATGGGTTGCTAACTGGCTTACTGATAGAACCCACACTGTAAAAGTAGCAGACTCCAAATCCAGCTCCAGACAAGTGACAAGTGGAGTACCTCAGGGTTCAGTCCTGGGACCGCTCTTGTTTGGCATCTACTTCTCTGACGTACAGGCTAACACTAAGGGACTCTGGTTAACAAAGTTCTCAGATGACTGCAAACTGGGAGCCATTATTGAATCCCCAAATGATGTGGATACTCTACAAAAGGGCCTTAACAGATGCTTGGTGCCAGAGCCATGGGCTCAAGCTCAATGCCAAGAAATGTATAGTTATCCCCTTTGGGAAAAAACATGCATCTGTGAATTACCATATAGGTGGCAGTACACTAAACACCGAAAGTGTGATAAGAGACTTAGGAATACAGGTGGACAGTGGTCTCACCTTCGATAACCACATCGCCACAACAGTCAGGAAATCCTTCTATGTGGCACACCTCATCACGAAGGGCTTTTCATCCAGAAAAAAGGAGGTCATTGTCCCACTGTACTCATCCCTCATTAGACCCATTATAGAATACAATGCCCCGTTTGGTATGTACCTCTCAAGACATCTGCAACAACTGGAAAGGCTGCAGAAATACCTCACTAAAAGAATCACAGGCCTAAAGCAGATGCCCTATGCTGACCACCTTAAAAAACTCCAGCTATACTCTGTGGCATGTAGTCTACTCAGAGGCGATCTCTGCTTAACATACAAGGCCATGTCAAACCAAGAGCTGTTGGACATGCTACACTTAAAGAAATCCCAATCCCTCAGAGCCACATGCTCCAGGGATCTAAACCTTGTCATCACAATAAACAAACCATGCTGGAGGGATAGGTTCCTGACCCAGAGACTCACCAGACTCTGGAATAGATTGCCCATACATGTCAAGCAGAGTGCCTCTTTGGCCCTCTTCAAAAGGAACCTTGATGACTGGATGGGAGAAAGGAAATTCACCCCAGGAATCACGTCAGTCACCCTGCTAGACAGGGGTCCAGGGAAGTAAATAGTGTGGGAAGAAATAGCCAGGGAATTGTTATGGCTAGGCTTGTATAGGCCCTAGGGCTTAGCCTAGTACCAACCTATGAACCTATAGTCCAGTAACGTATTACATTATTGAAATATTGGAATTTTGTTTAAATAATAATTTTTTATGTTTAATGAACAAATTAAAGGGACTGCTATGGGGGCATCTTTTGCCCCCATATATGCCAACTTGATGATGGGCTTGTATGAGCTAGAATGTTTATATCGTACATATTTTTTTTTTAAATTATGTAGTTAATTATTTTCGTTTTGTAGATGATTTGTTTTTTTGTTTGTAAAGGTGGGATGTCTTATGTTGGTCAGTTTATAAGAGTTATGCAAAATAACAGATTTGGACTATCTTTTGATGGTATACAGGTGGGTAAAGATAACGTTTTTGGATATATATCTTATTTTGGAGGATAGTAATGTTTTACGGACATCTGTGCATAGGAAGTTTGCTGATAGTAATCAGTATTTGATGGGAACTAGCTGTCATCCAGCTCACACTTTAGTTTCTTTACCTTATGGTGAATGTTCGAGACTGAGACGGCTATGTAATACTGACATAGACTTTTATAAAGAAATTAGTGTTACAAGTAGGATGTTTAGATCAAGGGGCTATAATGAACAGTGGATTCAAACAGCTAGAAATAAGGTTATTAATGAACATCATACAGTTGGTACTTCTCATATAGAGGGATACAAGAAAGGTGTTATAGATCAAGAAAAAAGATTAGTTTATTTTGTTTCCACTTAGTGTATTCAGTGGAGTTTTAATTGAGATTGTGAAACATTACAGGAATTTTTTGTTTAAATCTGTGGACCTGAAGAATTTAATTTCTAGGTCTTTAGGTATTTCACTTTGGAGAGGTAGAAATTTAAAAGACATTTTAGTACATAACAGATTTAAATATCCTACTAAGATACTAAGACGTAGAACTATGCAGGGGCAAGGTACTTTACCCTGTGGTCATTGCAATGCATGTCATTTTATTGTTCCAACCTTCAGCTATATAATGGTTATCTATTTGAGATTAATAATATATATAATTGTAACACTGAAGGCATTATTTATGCATTAAAATGTCCGTGCAACGTTATATATATAGGGGAAAGTAAAAGGAAGTTTAAAATAGGACTGCAGGAGCACATTAGGAAAATCATTAATAAAAAATAAGGGTCCTCTGGCTAAACATTTTATGCTGGCTCACAATTCTAACCCTAGTGGGTTATAAGATATCTTAAAACATATTGATAAAGGTGTATTTTCTGATCATTTGTATAAAAAGAAGTTGTTGTATAAAGAAAGCATTTTTATTCTGAAATATGACACTATTTCCTCAGGGTCTGAATGTAGAATGTAACTGGAGGCTTTTAATTTGATGATTTTTTTTAACCTTTATTGACTAATTGATTAATGTTGATTGTTTAATTGTTTGATGTATTAGGGTATTTATACTGTGTTGGTAATGTGATGTTTTACACTCCTTGAAGGCATTTGCCGAAGTGCTAGAGGTACAATAAATTGAGTGTATATAGTGGATTCTTCGTCTGTGGTCTTCAGTTTTATTTCTTTTTGGTTGGTGTAGTGTTCATGAGTGTAAAAACAGTCAGGTAGTGTTAGATATTTTCTCCACAAGTTTTACAGATAAGGAAATGTTGGTATGAAGGGTATACAACTAAACTGTGTACAGCTGTCCAACTGTCCCACCACAAGCCTGCAAACGACAGCAGGATATGTACATACAACATGCACTCTTCCTGATACAGGTCTCTCAAGTGTCATGCTGTTGCTGCCAATAATCCTGGACACAGATAAGAAACCACTTGAAGTATGCCAGTAGCACACTCGCATAACAGCAGTTCAGGGTACCCCTTCTGTGGCAGATATGTAACCCTGACCTGCACAAGTCCCCTCTAGTCATGTACCCAGAGATGTCACAGTTTGCCCCATACCATTCCAGGCTGACAGTTTAATAGGTATGTTTGTGCTACAGAAGCTATGGGCCATAGGTAGATGTAAAGTGAGGGCAGACCCATAGAGTACTGAGCAGTACTGTTGGGGAAAATAGAAGCATAAACAGTTAATGGACTTTTTGTCTCTCCCCCATCCCTCATCTGCATCAATAATTATTATTCATATACTACGGGTATGTTTTTCTCCAAACCTAATGTTGGGACTTTTGTTCTATTATTGTTAATAAATCTGATTGGTTGCATGTTAACATACCTTGTTCAAATACCATTGTTGGTGGCCTGTTGCCGTCAATGTTACTGGCATGCTGTTACAATGCATACTGCTGTTCCATTTATGCATGTGTGCTATTTGCTATGCAACTGTTTCAAATCTGTTTTATGTGGTTAATTGTAACACCCACCCGTGCTGTTACAACTAATCTTGAAATATGTTGTTCATGACTAACCAACATATTTTGTAAAACCTCAACACCATAGCACATTTGGGAAGGCAGATCCTAGCGGATCTGCCTGTCCCTCCTCATCTGACCATGGCACCAGGCCCCAGCACGTCTGGGACCTAACATGGGCCTTCCTCGTCCATTGGTCCTGCACCACCTTCTGGTGGAACCACCTCAGAGGATGGGGCCTGTCCCCACCCCTGGGAGTGGGTACAGACAGGAGCCTGTCACCCACAGTGAGTTCCGGGGTTTGGTGCACAGCACCATCTGAGCATAATTGGGTGGGCAGCTGCACCAGATTGAGGGCTGCCTGGCACACCTCGAGGGGCAAGCCACCCCTCCTGTCCAGCCACCTTTGGGACCATGAAGGAGCAGTGGTGACTGCCCATGGGTGGGGACCTCAGTGCCACTGTATCAATTTGGGAGCTCATGGGCTTCGGATTCCCAACCACCCTCCCCATCAAAGGTGTTTACCCCCTTCATGTGTCATTATACTGTCCCTGTCTGCAAATGCAACCTAACTTACACAACTTACCTACCCAAACGTACCTACATCCCTTCCCCAACATCCCACTCTCAACTTAAAAAAAAAAAAAAAAAAAAAAAAAAAAGACATCTGTCCTGCAAAAAAAAACATTGCCCCATACATAGCTCTACATTTCTCCCCCATGTACAGTGAAACTAATCAACCCACAGATTAGTCTCCAAATTAACGTCAACACCCCTCCCTGGGGGGTGTAAGGCTATAAATTCCAAATTCTACACATTATTCACAGCTGTTGCTGCAGAAGAAATGTTGAGCTATGGTCCTTTCCTACACCCACAAACAACCATACGCTCCGCAAGGATGGCATGCAGGGTCAAGCCAACAATGTAAACCACCAACGACCAGCAAAAAACGATAGTGAACACGCAGTAATAAAGAAATAATGATCATTTATTTATAATTCCTTCAAATCCAGACCAGTTTCGGCTATTCAGCCTTTATCAATGAATACAATGAAGTTTTTTTGAATGAAATGAAGCAGCCTGCATTTATACTAGTCTCTGATTACCTGGAAGCAATATTACAGCACCACCCAGTGGATGGAGTGACAAAGTGCATGTTCTATTCTTGATTAAAGCATGTTACCAGTGACATAAAAATGCCAGAGGTGTAGATATTAAGTCATATTTTAAAGATAAAAATCAAAGCTCTGGAAGTAAGCCATTATATGACATAATAATTACAAGGTAATAGACCAATACCATAGTCACTATTTGTGAATGCATATCATAGTGTAAAAAAGCAGAAAATATATACCACTAGTATATATATATTTTGAAGGGTGATAACCACAAGTTCAAAAGAACTGAGTAATAATGAACCAAGTACTGATCATATAATATATTACAAAATAAGGCAAAAAGAGTATAGTGGCCTCATTCTCAGCTATATTATAGATTATAATAAATTGAAATAATATGCTTGTAGATAATACAAGTTCAACATTGTAATTGTACAATACTCAATGTTTAACGCCAACATACCAGATACGAATACCAAACCATACATATACATATTCGTATCCTGAACAATTTTTTATCATGCTTTATAGAGTATAATATGAGCGTTGGTAGGCCTAACCACCATTGAATGGTTCGTACTAATTCTTGATCTATATGAATGTTTGTTGTTGTAACCGTGATTATGAAATCCCCCAGTGTTCAGTGAAACTCACAGATGGTCATTCAGACCTGGGGGGAATAAACATCCAAGGTTGGTTATCCAATATTGTTCCTTGTGGTTTAAAATGGTGTGCCAACCCTGTTGGTTGTTCCTATCTCCCTGAATTTTGTCAATGATCATGAACATAAACTGGGCATTGGGATGTTGTATCGTGTGTCTGTATAAAGCATTTGTTTCGTTTTTGTTCCTCATGTCACTACGATGTTCTGTCATCCTTATTCTAAGAGACCTAGAGGTTTGACCAACATAAAAAGCTTTACATTGGCAGGTAGCTAAGTAAATAACCCATGTACTGCTGCAATTACTAAACACCCTGGTTTTAAATACCCGATTGATGTTGGCACTGGTGAATTCTTTTAGTGTACTAACTTGTAAACAGGAGCAGCAGTGACCACATGGAAAAGTACCAATTAGTTTATCTCCACTGATAGTGGTCTGATGATATATCGCACCTCCCCCTTCTCTGTTTTTGTAATGTGAAAATAGCCCTCCCAAATTCTTGCCTCTTCTGTATGACATTTGACATTGAGGGCCTAGTATTGACCTTAAAGTGTCATTAGCCAAAAGAATTTTCCAGTTGCAATTAAGTATATCCCTGACAACAGGTTGGTTCCTGCCATATGTGGTGACAAATCTCAAGATAGAATCCTGATGAGCATGCTCTGATTTTTTGTATTGTAACAATGTTCTCCTGTCTATGGTTTTGCTCCATGAACTAGCTTGATATATATCTATGTCTCTATATCCTCTGTCCTGAAATCTATGGTATAAATCAAGTCTGGCATGTTCAAATTCATCATGAGATGAACAAATGCGTCTGATACGCATAAATTGAGACTTAGGGATGTTGCGGATGGTGTGGTTCGGGTGCATACTGAAGGCGTGTAACAAGGTATTGTATTGAGGGTATTTTCTAAATGTTTTGGTACTTAGAGTATCATCTGCGTTACGGTAAACAGTAACATCCAAAAAATCTATGGTACTCCTGTTGCATGTAACCGTAAACTCAATACCCCAAATGTTACCATTCAGGTACTCCATAAATTCCTTTAGATATGCTTCATCCGTCTTCCACACCATCCAGCAATCATCCAAATATCATCGCCAGATATCGATTTTCACCATGTAAATATTGTGTGATTTGTCATATATCATACATTTTTCAAAATAGGCCATGAATAAGTCAGCATAAATGGGTGCAAAGGAAACTCCCATTGCTGTCCCTTGTAGCTGCCAAAAGCATTCTCCATGGAAATAAAAGACATTTTTGTTTAATATATGTTCCACCATGCAGACAAGTAAGGTATTGAAGCCCGGAGGATACAAGTTTGTTCTCTCAAGCCAGTATTGCAGGGATTGTAATCCCACCCAGTGTAGAATACTTGTGTATAAAGATTTAACATCCAACATGCACATTAACCAGTCTGGTTCTAGCTGTGTATCCTCCAAAATTTGTAAAAAGTGCGTGGTGTCCTGTAGTCAGGCCCTAACTGATGTTAAAAGGGGTTTGAGATACTGTGTTAGAAATGCTGATAGTGGTTCCATCAAGGACCCTATCCCTGATACAATGGGTCTACCTGGGGGTTTTGAAATGGACTTATGTATTTTTGGGAGAAGATACAAGATTTGTTTCTGTGGGTCTTTTACAGTAAGATGTTTAACAGTGTTTCTTGTTATGATACCCTCATCCTCAGCTAGTTTCAGAAAAGAGTCTATTTCTTTTTGAAAACCCCAGTCGGGTCAATGTACATTTGCATATAACATCTAGTATCAGCTAACTGTCTTTTCCCCTCATCAAGGTATTCCCCAGTGTTCATAACCACCACGGCACCACCCTTGTCTGCAGGTAGAATGGCAATGTCGCGATTATGCTTTAATTCCTCCAAGGCTGCCTTTTCCATGGGTGACATATTCTGGCCCAGAATGTATGATTCATTATGATGAAAATGTAAATCCCTGAGAACAGATTGTTGGAAAATAGAGACATGTTTGTTCATGGCGGTTGAAAGTCTGATTTCAAAATTTGAAATCAAGTGATCTTTGGGAGGTGTTGTCTGAAAAGAATAATTTCAAATTCAGGTTACGACAGAAAGACAAAACATCCTTAACAATGCTATGTTCATTAATAAAAAAACTAGGAATAAAACCAAGTCCTTTATTAAGTAGTTTAGTTTGTACATCTGTCAGTTGAACATTAGAAAGGTTCAAAACATTATGAAACTCAAATTCCGTCAACTCAACATTGTTTGTAACAGCCCTTCCATGGAATTGGATCTTATTCCTATATTTGTGCTTGCGACCCCCTCGTCACTTATTTGTATGTCTAAAGGGTACTGAACATTAGTTTTTTTACTTCTGGGTGATTCTCGATAGTTATTACAGTCATTGTCTGTGCAAGATGAGTCATCCCCTGAGGTACTAACTAAAGTATTGTCAGAGGATTTTAGAATAGACCTAGGCCTTTTCTTGGGTTTGTTTCCTGGTGTTTTTTGTCCAAAATCATAGAATCTCACAGTTTTTAATGTATCAAAAGGACGGCCTCTTCGGTAATCAGTACAGTCCCTATTGAACTTATGTATTTTCCTATCTTTAGTTAGTTGGTCAAAATTAGCCAGATCTTTGGATAATTTACTAACGAAAGTGGCATATGTTGGTTGTGATTCATATTTCTTACATTCTTCACATGAAGCTTTAACTTCCATTAAACAAATGTCCACCATTCTCTCATAATAGGATGCAAGGATCTTGACAAAAGTCATTGATGATTGTTGGAGAGCTTGGTTCCATTCTTTGGTCAGCCTGTCCTCCGACCTACTGACCAAAGGCTGTAACTTAACTCTAAGTCCTCTTTGTGTAATATCCTTATTAATATATGCCTTAAAAAGTCTGAGGTGCCATATATTGGCACGTAAGTTTTTAAGATCCTTGTTGAATTGGTTGAAGGCCATTTCACAGCCATTGTTAATGTTAATATTTGAGCCACTCTGATTACTGCTTGACATGTTATTCATACCAAACACCCCAATATCATGTCGATCAGCACATAATCCCGTTAGTAGTTGCTCCAAATCCATTTTTCCAATGTATTTATGAATTTTGGCCAACTAGAAACCAAATCTGTTTCAATCAATATGTCCAAATTAGTAATAGTTCAACAGGGACTGCAC